>NW_017217196.1:0-12704 GCF_001704415.2 Capra hircus | reverse complement strand
CAGGGCAGATCAGAGAAAGGAAGAAGCCCCCAAACCTGCATAGTTCAGGAAGGACTGGAAGCAGGACTGGGCCCCGCTGCAGGAGCTCACGGTCTGTCTCCTGAGGCCCTGCCAGCAGGGGGCTTAGGTCCAGGCACCGAGAGTCTCAGAGTCAAAAATCCCAGGACACAGGAGAGCTTGGGTTGGGGACTGTATTCTTGACCAATAGATCAGGCTGAAGGATGAGAAGATGAACGGGTAATAAGGACGTGAACTCTGCAGGAAAGTCTCTGATCAAGAGGCTCCAGATTGAGTGCTTCCTGGATACACACGGGCCCTCTTCTCAGACCAACAAAATGAGTCTCCTCACCCTGTTCTGGGTCCAAGCATCCCACACACGACAGTAAGTGCACCACCTTTTCATACGGTTCGTACTGTTTCATGTTCATGGGTTCTTGTGGCAAGAATATTTTGGCCACCTGATGTGAAGGGACGGTCACTGGAAAAGAGCCTGATGCTGGGAAGACTGAGGATTGCTGGCAATTCTGGGCTTTTTGGCAGAAAATTGCCAATACTGGCAATTCCTCTGGGTTTTTTTTTCAGGCCAGAAGGGTAGCAGACTTATCAGAATTTCAGTCACTTCTATCCGTCCAAGAACTGCAGCTGCCTTCAAGGGAAATCCACAAAAAATGACTTATCTCGCCTTTGCCCATCATTCAGTCTGTCTTTGGCTCTCCTCAAAATCTTCCTGTTCTTCTCCTCCTGAGCCCACACGTGGCAGTTTTGTACTCTGTACTTTTGTGTTTTGTACTTTGTACCAGGTCTTGAGTGTGTGGTTGCTGCCTGCAGGAGAGTCTGCTTGTCAGGAGCTTGTCTGAAATGATTTTTGAGCCTTAGTTCTTTCGCTGACTTGTGTGATCTGGAACAAGTCACGTCCCTGCCTTTGCCTGTTTCCCTATGTACATAATAAAAATAATAACTCTGCCCCTCTTCAGAAGAATCACATGGTAAAAAAGTAAATGAATTGCAAATGGCCAAGTTCTCTTCTGATAGAATCATACCCTTCGCTCCTCCTGGCCTTCCACAGGCTCTCCAGGGTCCAGGGTGCCCCATGACCTCTATCCTAGGGAAGCAGGCCCTTAACAGGGAGGAGAATTGGACCTCAGTGTTTCAGCCCACCTCCCACCCTCTTTCCTTTGGACATAAATCAGGATGGTGAAGATCCCAACTTTAGAGTCAGACCTGGGCTTCTATTTCTCTTTACATCTCTGAGATCTCGGATAAGCCGTTTCCCTTCCTTGATGAGCAAGGCTGCCCTTTGCCTCCTCCTGATGGGGAACCCCCTGCTGACACAGTGCTGTTCACAAGCCTCGTGTGGTTCTCGCCCTCTGCTTCCACATCTGGCCTGGCAACGCTTGTCCTTCTGCACTTGCTCCCCTGGCTCCTAAGTATGTTAGGTCACTCTTGACTTTGAACTGCCTCTTTACAAAAAAGCAATCCTGTTTCTCCAGTCACCTAAAGCAGTGTTACCTGAGCCCCCGTGTCCACTGCAACCTTTGTGAGAAATGCATGTGGGCAGAGACGTCCACAGGTGAGGTCCTTCAGGGCTGAGTTTCTGCATTTCTCTGCAAGTCTGACTCTTTACCTGCTCCTTGCTTGGCCCCCACCTGCCCCTCTTGGCGCCCCCTACCCTACTCTCCCTGCACCAGGAGGAGGCTGCCCACGGATCATCAGGGCCAACCCCCGCTCCAGGCCCCTCCCCTGCCTTGGCCTTGCTCCAGGGCTCCATGGTGGCCCATGGTCAGCAGCAGCTCTCATCCTCTAGATCGAAGCTCTGGAGCTCTGCAGCAACCTGTACCACATCGGCCAGAGCAAGGTCTTCTTCCAGGCCACCACGCTGGCCCACCTGGAGGAGGAGCAGGACTGAAGATCACGGACGTCATGATCAGCTTCCAGGCCTGCTGCAGCGCTACCTGGCTAGGAAGTGAGTCCCGGGACGCCACACCTTGCTCGGGACCCGCAGCTCTCCTGTAACAGAGGGCACTGAGGAAGCGGGGCATGGGCGCCTCATGCCGGCAGGTGTCCCCCACGGAGGCCACGTGGCTTTCCCTGCCCCCTGCTTCCTGGATTTCTGCCAGAGGTTGAAAGTGAGCAGGAGGGAGGGGTGACTGTGCTCAGATTTTACCTCCAGGAAAACCCCTGGCCACCCCTTTCCTCCTGTGTGCCTCCTGTAGGGGAGACACCCAGAGCCGGCTGTCCCCAGAGGACCCGAGCTCCAGGAGGAGGCTCCCTTAAGTCCTGACAGCTCCTGTGGGGTCAGGGGCAGGCTCATGCAGGACAGCAGGAGGGGCAGCTGCACGTTTGCGCCTTGACCCTTCTGTGTCAGTGCCTCTAGCCTGAGCCCTGAGCGCTGGGGAGAGAGCGTGAGAGTGTGGTGTTTGGATAGATGGATGTTTGCAGGTCATGAGCTGCTGATATTCTTTTGCCCAACAACGGTGGTTTTCTGAGTTGCTTGAAGAAAGCCCCCTCCTCTCCCCAGGCCATGGCTGCCTTATCTGCAAAATCAGATCAAATTCCTGGCCTTTGTTATGGGTGATTGTAAGACCAAATTGCAGTGTGTGGGCCTCATGGAATAACACCCATCACTGACCGTCCCTCAAAACCTGGGGGGAGGTGACCATGATGGCCCAGGGACATCTCTTAGGATCAAGCAACCCCAATGGAAGTCAGGTGTAGGCCCATTGCAGCCTCTTCTGCTTGGGGGCAAAGAAGAAAAAGTCCAACAGCAGTTGAGTTGCGAGACCTCAGGCTGAGTTACCTTTTCTTCTCCATTTCTTTGTAAAACAGAGCCAGCACTCCTAGAGCTGACGTGAGATTCAACAGGAAAGGCGTGGACCGTGCCAGCATGGCACCTGGCACTCGCTCTGCCCCCGTCCACAGAGGCTCTCTGCTCAGGAACCAAATGGAGGCAGGGCCAGCTCTCCGTTGTAGACTTCTCTGAGTCGCCAGGACACTGGTTTTCTGACAAAAGTCCTCCATTTGGAGAGAAAATATCAAGTTGTCAGATGGAGATAAGCCAGGGGAGAAAAAGGCAGTGTGCTCTCAGCCCTCCCCACGAACTGCTGCGTCCACCTAATGGCAGTGACCACTAAGGCCAGGCTCCTCCTATGAGCCACTGGGACCAAAGACACTAGTTCCGTCCTCCCAGCAGGGCTAAGTCGAGAGGGATCTGGTCAAAAGGGGTGGGAGGGCATGGACAGGGTGTCAGAGGAGTGGCCTGAGGCCCCTCACCCAGGTACCATGGGAGCAAGGCAGGGGACTGTGGACTCTACAGGGAAGGTCCTAGAGGGCTTCTCAGAGGAGGTGATGTCAGATTTGGGCTTCGCTGCATGAACATGCTCTTCCAGGTGGTTGCAGCAGGTGACCCTAGCAGAAGGTCCTCTGTAAGTAAGTGCCTAGAGTCCGCATGGACGTGACACTCAGCAGCAGCAGTATGACCAGTATGCAGTGAGCAGGTGGCATTTTCTGGGATTGGGTCCCATGCTGGTGGCCATGAAGCAAGCAGCTAGCGAGTGTGGGTGGGTAGAGAAGGCAGAGGGGGCTGGGAAGAAGCCTATGGGCTGAGGGCAAGGGCCTCACAGTGTGTTGGTGGCAGGTCTTTTTTCAAGGAGCACAGAGCAGGATGAACTGAGCCAAGAATGACCTAGAATGTCAAGACTGGGCTTGTTTCTCTAAGGGGAGTAGTGGGGGGTGGGAAAAGCCCAGGGTGGGGCCTGGTGGGCAGAATATTTGATGCAAGTGACTCAGAATTGAGTGTGTTCAATTTCCCTCTTCGGTTCTCTGGGTTTATCTGGACCCACAGGATGTGTGGTTTATTGCAGAGACACACAGCTTGTGGCTACACCTGCAACACTGAGAACAACTGGATCTTGTTCACACTCAGCCAGAGAAGATTCCTGGGTTATCAGGGAAGTAGGATCCCCACCCATCTCCCCATCCTCACAACCGCCTGAGAGAAGGATGATTGTCACTAGTTGACAGAAGAAGGAATGGAAGCTCAGAGAAGTGAGGTCATGGCCGAGGCAGCAGGTAAGCAGGGGCAGAGCCTGCATGTGGAGGCAGGTGTGCTTGGCAGCTTCCTCCCACCCCTGCGCCCCTGGACAGCACAGAGGGAGGGCGACACCTGCTCAGGTGGGCTCAGCTTGGAAGATGGGCTCCTGAGACGAGAGCCGACACCCCAGAAGGAAGAGGTATGTTGCAGGTGCTCAGCCCTTTGGGAAACTGGAGGAAACGGAGGGGGTGGAGGAGGAAAGAGGAGTCAGAGCCTCTCCTGCTGTGGCCTGGCCACCTTGAGGCTGCCGCAGGTGCTGCGCTGAAGCTGATGGAGGAAAGGGTTCCTCTTGAGTTACAAGGAATCCAGGTTTATCCTCACCTTGTCTCTTGAATGCCTGCTTAGTGCCAGTCCCTGCGGGGGATACTGAGGCCTGAGAGGAGAGGAACAGGAGAGCAAGTGGGGAGACGCAGGGCTTGCTACACAAGGCCCATATTATGATCCCGGTTTATAATTTAAAGACGAAAAGTCACGCTGTGAACACATCAGTATAACAGGAGGGACATGGGCTTTGATCTTTGTGTTTTACAGGCAAAAACAATGCTGGAAACTTTTGGGTTACTAAAACCATGTTCCCCTCTCACATATCCATGTCAGAAAGTCAGAGTGGGCCTCCACTCTGCCCATGGAGAGCTGTGTGACCCTGGGCAATCACCTCCCCTGGAATTGTTTCTTCATTTTCTTTCTCTTTTTTAAATCTTATTATTTAACTTTTTATTTTTTATAAGCATATAGCTGATTAACATTGCTGTGATAGTTTCAGGTGGACAGTAAAGGGACTTGGCCATACACATACATGTATCTGTTCTCCTACAAACTCCCCAACTATCCAGACAGCCACATAACATTGAGCTGAATTCCATGTAAACCAGTACAGTATTGTGAAGTAAAAAATAATAATAATAATTTTAAAAAGACAAATGCACATCAAAAAGCATGTTTTATTTGTTGGTGGGGTGAAGAATGAGGGGAAAGGACAGATAGGGAGTTTTGAATGGACATGTATACACACCAATATTTAAAATGGATAATCTTCAGTTTCTTACTCAAATTTTTAATATATATATGTATATACTTTTTTTTAAAATTTGAGTGTGTCAGGTACTAGTTGAAACAAATGGGGTGAGTTGCTCCGTAGCATGTGGGATCTTAGTTCCTTGACCAGAGAGCAAACCCGTGTGCCCTACATTGCAAGATGATTTAACCACTGAACCACCAGGGAAGCACCGTTACTAAATTTTAAAAACTGGTTTCAGTCTTTTTCTGTGGATTTTAGTCTCTCTCGTGTGAATTTTCACCTTGTTGACTCCCAGTTCAGTTCAGTTCAGTCTCTTAGTTGTGTCCGACTCTTTGCGACCCCATGAATTACAGCACACCAGAGCTCCCTGTCCATCACCAACTCAAACTCACCTCCATCAAGTCGGTGATGCCATCCAGCCATCTCATCTTCTGTCGTCCCCTTCTCCTCCTGCCCCCAATCCCTCCCAGCATCAGAGTCTTTTCCAATGAGTCAAGTCTTCACATGAGGTGGCCAAAGTACTGGAGTTTCAGCTTTAGCATCATTTCTTCCAAAGAACACCCAGGACTGATCTCCTTTTGAATGGACTGGTTGGATCTCCTTGCAGCCCAAGGGACTCTCAAGAGTCTTCTCCAACACCATAGTTCAAAAGCATCAATTCTTCAGCACTCAGCTTTCTTCACAGTCCGACTCTCACATCCTTACATGACCACTGGAAAAAGCATAGCCTTGACTAGGCTGACCTTTGTTGACAAAGTAATGTCTCTGCTTTTGAATATGCTATCTGGGTTGGTCATAACTTTCCTTCCAAGGAATAAGCGTCTTCTAATTTCATGGCCGAAATCACCACCTGCAGTGATTTTGGAGACCCCCAAAATTAAGTCTAACACTGTGTCCCCATCTATTTCCCATGAAGTGATAGGACCAGATGCCATGATCTTCATTTTCTGAATGTTGAGCTTTAAGCCAACTTTCTCACTCCCCTCTTTCACTTTCATCAAGAGGCTTTTTAGTTCCTCTTCACTTTCTGCCATAAGGGTGGTGTCATCTGCATATCTGAGGTTATTGATATTTCTCCCAGCAATCTTGATTCCAGCTTGTGCTTCCTCCAGCCCAGCATCTCTCATGATGTACTCTGCAATGAAGTTAAATAAGCAGGGTGACAATATACAGCCTTGATGTACTCCTTTTCCTATTTGGAACCAGTCTGTTGACTTCAGGTATTGCAAACAGTGTCTGCTGGTCTCTCCTTGGAATCTGACCTGGTTTATGGTGTCCTTTGCATGTTGTAATATTTAGAGGACAAATAATCAGACTTTCCTTTATGGCTTGTGGGATTTGTGTCTTGACTAGAAAGGTTTCCTCAGTCAATCTTATTTTTAACACTTTTTTTCTAGGGCCTTTGTAGTGTGTTCTTTCTGGCTTACATTTAGATCTCATTGGGACTTGGTGATTGATTGATTAGAAGCTTTTTCTTTCTTCCTCTTCCTCCTCCTCCTTCCCCTTTCTCCTTTCCTCCTTCTTCTCATTCAAGCAGGACATATTTAGTGGGTACTTTTCTCAGTCACGGAGAAGGAAGTGGCAGTCCACTCCAGTACTAATGCCTGGAAAATCCCATAGACAGAGGAGCCTGGTAGGCTACAGTCTATGGGATCACAAAGAGTTGGACACGACTGAGTGACTTCACTTTTTCACTTTCTCAGTCAAGGTCTTCCCAGGTGGCGCTCGTGGTAAAGATCTCGCCTGCGAATGCAGGAGACGTGAGAGATGTGGGTTCAATCCCTGGGTCGGGAAGATCCCCTGATGAAGGACAAGGCAACCCTCTCCAGTACTCAGTCAGAGAGGAGCACACCCTTGCTTGTGTCTTCAAAGCAGCCTTCATGGCAGTCAGGGTATGACTCCACTCTCTTCCTCCAAAGTCCCCAGCAGCAGTTAGGGAAAGAGAGCGAGAGGCTGGAGGGAGCTGGGCCCACAGCCACGCTTGGCCCTGGATTACAATATGGGGCGTTCTCTGTTAGTCTCTGATAAGCCACTTCCTGGAAAGGGTATTTCTGGGAAACAGGAGGACTTTGGAGAAGCCTGTCCCAGGCTTTGGAATGTCTGAATCAAGGGTCAGGCATGTATCAGATTTTAGATAAGTCCCATGTTTTCCCACAATTCTCTCTTCCTCTCCTCATGTAATATTATCTTGGCTGGAGTCAGGAGACATGAGGAAATACAGGTGTTTCCTGCCACCTGAATGTACAGGGTTCCTATGAAAATTTTGCAAATCAAAATGGTATAGAGCATAGACAATCTAGGTCTCACATCACAGTTTATTGGCAGAGGCTAATCTTTTGGAAAGCAGGGGATGCCTGTAAAGGGAATACACTCAGAAATCTGATAATACTGTCTGTCAGAAAGAGCTTTTCATCCAGACAGACGAGGAAAATGTATGGAATTACTGCGCTGCAGGTAAAACTGTGCTGTGTCTTTGAGAAGCTGGTTGTTTCATGACCCCATAAGGGGTCCCTCCACCTCATATTTTCATATTGTTCATGGGGTTCTCAAGGCAAGAATACTGAAGTGGTTTGCCATTCCCTTCTCCAGTGGACCACATTCTATCAGACCTCTCCACCACAACCCACCCCAAGTTTGGGTGGCCCCAAACTAAGCATGGCTTAGTTTCATTGAGTTAGACAAGGCTGTGGTCCATGTGATTAGATTGACTAATTTTCTGTGATTATGGTTTCAGTATGTTTGCCCTCTGATGCCCTCTGGCAACACCTACTATCTTATTTGGGTTTCTCTTACCTTGGGCGTGGGCTATCACTTCACAGCTGCTTCAGCAAAGCACTGCCACTGCTCCTTACCTTGGACGAGGGGTATCTTTTCATGGCAGCCCCTCCTGACCTTGAACTTGGAGTAGCTCCTCTTGGCCCTCCTGCTCCCACGCAGCCACCGTGGTGCAGTATGATAGGATACTGAAAGATGAACTCCTCAGGTCAGTAGGTGCCCAATATGCTACTGGAGATCAGTGGAGAAATACCTCCAGAAAGAATGAAGGGATGGAGCCAAAGCAAAAACAACACCCAGTTGTGGATGTGACTGGTGAAAGAAGCAAGGTCCGATGCTGTAAAGAGCATAGGAACCTGGAATGTCAGGTCCAAGAATCAAGGCAAATTGGAAATAGTCAAACAGGAGATGGCAAGAGTGAACGTTGACATTCTAGGAATCAGCGAACTAAAATGGACTGGAATGGGTGAATTTAACTCAGATGACCATTTTATCTACTACTGTGGGCAGGAATCCCTCAGAAGAAATGGAGTAGCCATCATAGTCAACAAAAGAGTCTGAAATGCAGTACTCGGATGCAGTCTCAAAAACAACATAATGATCTCTGTTTGTTTCCAAGACAAACCATTCAGTATCACAGTAATCCAAGTCTATGCCCCAACCATTAAGGCTGAAGAAGCTGAAGTTGAACGGTTCTATGAAGACCTACAAGACTTTTTAGAACTAACACCCAAAAATGATGTCCTTTTCCTTATAGGGGACTGGAATGCAAAAGTAGGAAGTCAAGAAACACCTGGAGTAACAGGCAAATTTGGCCTTGAAGTATAGAATGAAGCAGGGCAAAGGCTAATAGAGTTTTGCCAAGAGAACGCACTAGTCATAGCAAACACCCTCTTCCAACAACACAAGAGAAGACTCTACTCATGGAAGCCACCAGATGGTCCACACCAAAATCAGATTGATTTTATTCTTTGCAGCCAAAGATGGAGAGGCTCTATATAGTCAGCAAACACAAGACCAGGAGCTGACTGTGGCTCAGATCATGAACTCCTTATTGCCAAATTCAGACTTAAATTGAAGAAAGTAGGGAAAACCACTAGACCATTCAGTTCAGTTCACTTCAGTTCAGTTCAGTTCAGTTCAGTTGCTCAGTCCTGTCCGACTCTTGCAACCCCATGAATTGCAGCACACCAGGCTTCCCTGTCCATCACCAACTCCGAGAGTTCATTCAGATTCATGCCCATGAAGTCAGTGATGCCATCCAACCATCTTATCCCCTGTCGTCCCCTACTCCTCCTGCCTCCGGTCCCTCCCAGCATCAAAGTCTTTTGCAATGAGTCAACTCTTCACATGAGGTGGCCAAAGTACTGGAGTTTCAGCTCTAGCATCATTCCTTCCAAAGAAATCCCAGGGCTGATCTCCTTCCGAATGGATTGGTTGGATCTCCCTGCAGTCCAAGGGACTCTCAAGAGTCTTCTCCAACACCACAGTTCAAAAGCGTCAATTCTTTGGTGCTCAGCCTTCTTCACAGTCAAACTCTCACATCCATACATGACTACTGGAAAAGCCATAGCCTTGACTAGACGGACCTTAGTCGGCAAAGTAATGTCTCTGCTTTTGAATATGCTATCTAGGTCGATCATAACTTTCCTTCCAAGGAGTAAGCGTCTTTTAATTTCATGGCTGCAGTCACCATCTGCAGTGATTTTGGAGCCCAAAAAAATAAAGTCAGCCACTGTTTCCACTGTTTCCCCATCTATTTCCCATGAAGTGATGGGACCAGATGCCATGTTCTCAGTTTTCTGAATGTTGAGCTTTAAGCCAATTTTTTCACTCTCCTCTTTCACTTTCATCAAGAGGCTTTTTAGTTCCTCTTCACTTTCTGCCATAAGGGTGGTGTCATCTGCATACCTGAGGTTATTGATATTTCTCCCAGAAATCTTGATTCCAGCTTGTGCTTCCTCCAGCCCAGCAATTCTCATGATGTACTCTGCATATAAGTTCAATAAGCAGGGTGACAATATACAGCCTTGATGTACTCCTTTTCCTATTTGGAACCAGTCTGTTGTTCCATGTCCAGTTCTAACTGTTGCTTCCTGACCTGCATACGGATTTCTCAAGAGGCAGGTCAGGTGGTCTGGCATTCCCATCACTTTCAGAATTTTCCACAGTTTCTTGCGATCCACACAGTCAAAGGCTTTGGCTTAGTCAATAAAGCAGAAATAGATGTGTTTCTGGAACTCTCTTGCTTTTTCCATGATCCAGCAGATGTTGGCAATTTGATCTCTGGTTCCTCTGCCTTTTCTAAAACCAGCTTGAACATCAGGATGTTCGCGGTGCACGTATTGCTGAAGCATGGCTTCGAGAATTTTGAACATTACTTTACTAGCATGTGAGATGAGTGCAATTGTGCGATAGTTTGAGCATTCTTTGGCATTGCCTTTCTTTGGAACTGGGATGAAAACTGACCTTTTCCAGTCCTGTGCCCACTGATGAGTTTTCCAAATGTGCTGGCATATTGAGTGCATCACTTTCACAGCATCATCATTCAGGATTTGAAATAGCTCCACTGGAATGCCATCACCTCCACTAGCTTTGTTCGTAGTGGTGCTTTCCAAGGCCCTCTTGACTTCACATTCCAGGATGTCTGGCTGTAGGTGAGTGATCACACCATCCTGATTATTTGGGTTGTGAAGCTCTTTTGTGTACAGTTCTGTGTATTCTTGCCACCTCGTCTTAATATCTTCTGCTTCTGTTAAGTCTATACCATTTCTGTCCTTTATCGAGCCCATCTTTGCATGAAATGTTCCCTTGGTATCTCTAATTTACCTGAAGAGATCTCTTGTCTTTCCCATTCTGTTGTTTTCCTCTATTTCTTTGCATTGATCGCTGAGGAAGACTTTCTTATCTCTCCTTTTTATTCTTTGGGACTCTGCATTCAAACCCTTATATCTTTCCTTTTCTCCTTTGCTTTTTGCTTCTCTTCTTTTCACAGCTATTTGTAAGGCCTCCTAAGACAGCCATTTTGCTCTTTTGCATTTCTTTTCCATGGGGAAGGTCTTGATCCCTGCCTCCTGTACAATGTCACAAACCTCCATCCATAGTTCATCAGGCACTCTATCTATCAGATCTAGTCCCTTAAATCTATTTCTCACTTCCTCTGTATAGTCATAAAGGATTTGATTTAGGTCATACCTGGGCTGCGTGGGTGCAGGAGGGCCTAGAGGAGACATCCCACGTTGAAGGTCAGGAAGGGCGGTGGTGAGGAGATACCCCTCAACCAAGGTAAGGAGCAGCGGCTGCACTTTGCTGGAGCAGCCGTGAAGAGATACCCCAGGCCCAAGGTAAGAGAAACCCAAGTAAGATGGTAGGTGTTGCAAGAGGGCATCAGAGGGCAGACATACTGAAACCATACTCACAGAAAACTAGTCAATCTAATCACACTAAGACCACAGCCTTGTCTAACTCAGTGAAACTAAGCCATGCCCGTGGGGCAACCCAAGATGGATGGTCATGGTGGAGAGAGGTCTGACAGAATGCGGTCCACTGGGAGAGGGGAATGGCAAACCTTCAGTATTCTTGCCTTGAGAACCCCATGAACAGTAGTATGAAAAGGCAAAATGATAGGATACCAAAAAGAGGAACTCCCCAGGTCATTAGGTGCCCAATATGCTACTGGAGATCAGTGGAGAAATAACTCCAGAAAGAATGAAGGGATGCGGCCAAAGCAAAAAACAATACCCAGCTGTGGATGTGACTGGTGAAAGAAGCAAGGTCTGATGCTGTAAAGAGCAATACTGCATAGGAACCTGGAATCTCAGGTCCATGATTCAAGGCAAATTGGAAGTGGTCAAACAAGAGATGGCAAGTGTGAACATCGACATTCTAGGAATCAGCGAACTAAAATGGACTGGAATGGGTGAATTTAACTCAGATGACCATTATATCTACTACTGCGGGCAGGAATCCCTCAGAAGAAATGGAGTAGCCATCATAGTCAACAAAAGAGTCCGAAATGCAGTACTTGGATGCAGTCTCAAAAATGACAGAATGATCTCTGTCCGTCTCCAAGGCAAACCATTCAATATCACGGTAATCCAAGTCTATGCCCCAACCAGTAACGCTGAAGAAGCTGAAGTTGAATGGTTCTATGAAGCCTACAAGACTTTTTAAAACTAACACCCAAAAATGATGTCCTTTTCATTATAGGGGACTAGAATGCAAAAGTAGGAAGTCAAGAAACACCTGGAGTAACAGGTAAATTTGGTCTTGGAATGCAGAATGAAGCAGGGCAAAGACTAATAGAGTTTTGCCAAGAAAATGCACTGGTCATAGCAAACACCTTCTTCCAACAACACAAGAGAAGACTCTACACATGGACATCACCAGATGGTCAACACCGAAATCAGATTGATTTTATTCTTTGCAGCCAAAGATGGCAATGCTCTGTACAGTCAGCATAAACAAGACCAGGAGCTGACTGTGGCTCAGATAATGAACTCCTTATTGCCAAAGTCAGACTTAAATTGAAGAAAGTAGGGAAAACTGCTAGACCATTCATGTAATAACCTAAATCAAATCCCTTATGATTATACAGTGGAAGTGAGAAATAGATTTAAGGGCCTAGATCTGATAGATAGAGTGCCTGATGAACTATGGTATGAGGTTCGTGCCATTGCACAGGAGACAGGGATCAAGACCTTCCCCATGGAAAAGAAATCCAAAAAAGCAAAATGGCTGTCTGGGGGAGGCCTTAAAATAGCTGTGAAAAGAAGAGAAGCAAAAAGCAAAGGAGAAAAGGAAAGATATAAGCATCTGAAT
>NW_017217195.1:0-12705 GCF_001704415.2 Capra hircus | reverse complement strand
CTTCTTGAATTGCAGCAAGGGTTGAAGGATCTTTGGAAGTTCCAGCAGTTCGTGAGCATTAGCCTCGAGGCGCCTCAGGCAAATGGGCCTCATCTCGCCTGGATGGGAGAACCTCCTGGATTTTCTCGAGTTGCGGAAGGTGCTCTCGACTTACGATTGGGACCTCAGAGACCCGCTCTGGTTTCCTCAGGAAAGGCCAGTCCCCATGCGAGTTGTTTGGGGCATCTCGGAATTCCTCTCCCGTCGATGCCGGCGCCTTATACCTTGTGTGGAGTCGGTGCCGGAACCTGAGAATAACTCTCCAGTGCTTACATGGTTCTTGGGTACTTCTGGAGTCTCCCAGGTGAGTCAGTCCTCATCTCTAGTGGGGGCATGCATGTGCACTTTCCTCCAGAGCTGTAGCAGCAGTGTCACGCTTCCCTTCTCGAGGATCCAGGGATCTGTGGCTTTATCTGGAGGCTTTCCCACGATGCTTTTTCATGAGGATTTCCCACAGGGCTGTCCCACGTGCCACCGTGGTGTGAGTCGTTCCTCGGATTGAAAGTCGAGGCAGTGCAGGGAAAACAGGTTTCCCTGGAATGGACTGAGACATCTGGGGGACTCTGGAATGGTGGCACCACCCTGGAGTTCCTCTCGCCTTTCCTGTGGAGAGCACCTCCCCTTGAGATGTGACGGAAACGCCGGGAATTCTTTCCCGACCACGCAGGGAAAGGATCCCTCCTCTCGAGCTAGGAGGCGGAAACGAGGCTCCTCTGGATGTGGGCGGGACTCTCGTGCTTCCTCTCGAGTGGAGACGGGTATGTCGGGGATCTTCTTGAATTGCAGCAAGTGTGTGAAGGACCCTTTGGAAGTTCCAGAGGTTAGGTGTGATAAGACTCGAGACGCCTCAGCGGAAATGGGCCTCATCTCGCCTGGAGGGAGAACCTCCTGGATTTTCTCGAGTTGCCGCAGGTGCTCTCGGCTTACGACGGGGACCTCAGGGACCCGCTCTAGTGCCCTCAGAAAGGCCCGTCCCCATGCGAGTTGCTCGTGGGCCTCTACTGATTCCTCTCCCGTCTACTCCGGAGCCTGAGACCTTGTGTGGAGTCGGTGCCGGAACCTGAGGATTCCTCTCCAGTTCTGACATGGATCTTGGGGTACTTCTGGAGTCTCCCAGGGGAGTCAGTTCCTCGTCGCAAGTGGCGTGGCCCGTGCGCTTTCCTCCCGAGCTTTAGCAGCAGTGTCACGCTTCCCTTTGCGTGGATCCAGGGATCTGTGGCTTTCCTCTGTATGCTTTCCCACGAGGCTTTCCCACTAGGCTTTCCACAGGGCTTTACCCACGTGCCACCGAGGTCTGAGTCGATCCTCGGCTTGAAAGTCGAGTCATTGCGGGGAAAACAGGTTTCCCTGGAATCGACTGAGACATCTGGGGCTCTTGGAATGGTGGCACGACCCTGAGTTCCTCTCGCCTTTCCTGTGGAGAGCGCCTCTTCTTGAGATGCGACGGGAACACCGGAAATTCTTTCCCGACCACGCAGGGAAAGGATCCCACCTCTCGAGCTATGAGGCTGAAACGGGCTCTTCTGGTTGTGGGCGGGACTCTCATGCTTCCTTTCGAGTGGAAACGGGTATGTCGAGGAACTTCTTAAGTTGCAGCAAGGGTGTGAAGGGCCCTTTGGAAGTTCCAGAGGTTAGGTGTGATTAGCCTCGAGATGCCTCAGCGCAAATGGGTCTCATCTCGCCTGGAGGGGAGAACCTCCCTGGTTTTTCTCGGAGTTGCGCCAGGTGCTCTCGACTTACGATGGGGACCTCAGGGACCCGCTTTGATGGCCTCAGGAAAGGCCAGTCCCCATGCGAGTTGCTCGGGAGCCTCTCGTGATGTCTCTCCCTCTCCAGTGCTGTCTTGGATCTTGACTGGCCTTTCCTGAGGCCACCGAGAGCGGGTCCCTGCGGTCCCGTCGTAAGTCGAGAGCACCTGCCGCAACTGGAGAAAATCTGGATGTTCTCCCCTCCAGGCAAAATGAAGCCTATTTCCGCTGACACATCTCAAGGCTAAGCACACTTAAACTCTGGAACTTCCAAAGGGTCCTTCACACCCTTGCTGCAAATCAAGAAGTTCCCCGACATACCCGTCTCCACTCAAGAGGAAGCACGATAGTTCCGCCCACATCCAGAGGAGCCCCGTTTCCTCCTCATAGCTCGAGAGGAGGGATCCTTTCCCTGCGAGGTCGGGAAAGAATTCCCGGCGTTCCCGTCGCATCTCAAGAGGAGGCGCTCTCCACAGGAAAGGCGAGAGGAACTCCAGGGACATGCCACCATTCTCCGAGTCCCCCAGATGTCTCAGTCAATTCCAGGGAAACCTGTTTCACCGCACTGACTCGACTTTCAAGCCGAGGATCGACTCACACCACTGTGGCACGTGGGACAGCCCTGTGGCAAAGCCTCGTGGGAAAGCCTCGTGGGAAAGCCTCGAGGGAAAGCAACGGATCCCTTGATCCAAGCGAAGGGAAGCGCGACACTGCTGCTACAGCTAGGGAGGAAAGCGCACGTGCATGCCCTCAACCGGGACGAGGACTGACTCCCTTGGGGAGACTCCAGCAGTACACCAAGATCCATGTCAGCACTGGAGAGGAATCCTCAGGTTACAGCACCTGACTCTTCAAAGGTCTGAGGCCCCGGCATCGACGGGGAGGAATCCCGAGAGGCCCCGAGCAACTCGCATGGGGACTGGAATTTCCTGAGGCCACCAGAGCGTGTCCCTGAGGTCCCCATCATAAGTCGAGAGCACCTGCCGCAACTCGAGAATATCCAGGAGTTTCTCCCCTCCAGGCGAGATGAGACCCATTTACATTGAGGCATCTCGGGGCTAATCACACCTAACCTCTAGAACTGCCAAAGGGTCCTTCACACCCTTGCTGCAACTCAAGAAGTTCCCCAACATACCCGTCTCCACTCGGGAGGAAGCACTAGAGTCCCTCCCACATGAGGAGGAGCCCCGTTTCCACCTAATAGCTCGAAAGAATTGATCCTTTCCCTGCGTGGTCGGGAAAGAATTCTGGCATTCCCGTCGCATCTCAAGAGTAGGCGCTCTCCACAGAAAAGGCTAGAGGAACTCCAGGGTCGTGCCACCATTCCCAGATTCCCTCAGATGTCTCAGTCCATTCCAGGGAAACTTGTTTCCCTGCACTGCCTCGACTTACAAGCCGAGGATCGACTCACACCACGGTGGCACGTGGGACAGCCCTGTTGGAAAGCCTCGTGGAAAAGCCTCGAGGGAAAGCCTTCAGGGAAAGCCACTGATACCATGATCCAATCGCCAAGAAGCGTGACACGGCTGCTACAGCTCGGGAGGAAAGCGCACGTGGCATGCCCCCACTCGAGACGAGGACTGACTCCCCTCGGGAGACTCCAGTAGTACCCCAAGATTCATGTCAGCACTGGAGAGGAATCCTCAGGTTCCGGCACCGACTCCTTCAAGGTCTCAGACCTCGGCATCAACGGGAGAGGAATCCCGAGAGGCCATCGAACAACTCGCATGGAGCCTGGCCTTTCCTCAGGACCACCGGAGAGGGTCCCTGAGGTCCCCGTCGTAATTCTAGAGCACCTGCCACACTCGAGAAAATCCAGGAGGTTCTCCCCTCCAGGCGAGATGAGGCCCATTTCCGCTGAGGCGTCTCGAGGCTAATCACACCTAACCTCTGGAACTTCCAAAGGTTCCTTCACACCTTAGCTGCACTCAAGAAGTTCCCCGACACACCCGTCTCCACTCCAGAGGAAGCACGAGGGTCCCGGCCACCTCCAGAGGAGCTCCGTTTCTGCCTCCAAGCTAAAGATGAGGGATCCTACCCTGCTTCCTCGGGATAGAATTCCCGACGTTTCCAACGCTTCTCAAGAGGAGGCCCACTGCACAGGAAAGGCGAGAAGAACTCATGGGTCGTGCCACCATTCCAAGAGTCCCCCAGATATCTCAGTCCATTCCAGAGGATCCTGTTTTCCCTGCACTGCTTCGACTTTCACGCCGAGGATCGACTCACACCACGGTGGCACGTGGGAGGGCCCTGTGGGAAAGCCTCGTGGGAAAGCCTTGAGGGAAAGCCACAGATCCCTTGATCCACGCGAAGGGAAGCGTGACACTGCTGCTACAGCACGGGCAGGTAAGAGCACGTGCATGCCCCCACTCGAGACGAGGACTGACTCCCCTTGGGAGACTCCAGAAGTACCCCAACATGCATGTCAGCCTTGGAGAGGAATCCTCAGATTCCGGCCCCGACTCCACACAAGGTCTTAGGCCCCGGCATCGACGGGAGAGGAATAGCGACAGGCCCTCTAGCAACTCGCATGGGGACTGGCCTTTCCTGAGGTCACCAGAGCGGGTCCCTGAGGTCCCCGTTGTAAGTCGAGAGCACCTGCCGCAACTCGGTAAAATCCAGGCGGTTCTCCCCTCCAGGCGAGATGAGGCCCGTTTCCCCTGAGGTGTCTCGAGGCTAATCACACGTGACCTCTGGAACTTCCAAAGAGTCTTTCACAGTCATGCTGCAACTCAAGAAGTTCCCCGACATACCCGTCTCCACTCGAGAGGAAGCACGCGATTCCCGCCCACATCGCGAGGAGCCGCGTTTCCGCCTCCTAGCTCGAGAGGAGGGATCCTTTCCCTGCGTGTTCGGGAAAGAATTCCCGGCGTTCCCATCGCATCTCAACAGGAGGCCCTCTCCACAGGAAAGGCGAGAGGAACTCCAGGGTCGTGCCACCATTCCCAGAGTCCCCCAGATGTCTCAGTCCATTCCAGGGAAACCTGTTTTCCCTGCACTGCCTCGACTTTCAAGCCGAGGATCCACTCAAACCACGGTGGCACGTGGTACAGCCCTGTGGGACAGCCTCGTGAAAAGCCTCGTGGGAAAGCCTCGAGGGAAAGCCACAGATCCCTTGATCCACGCGAAGGGAAGCGTGACACTGCTCCTACAGCTCGGGAGGGAATCGCACGTGCATGTCCCCGTTCGAGACGAGGACTGACTCCCCTGGGGAGACTCCAGAAGTACCCCAAGATTCCATGTCAGCACTGGAGAGGAATCCTCAGGTTCGAGGACCGACTCCACACAAGGTCTTAGGCCCCGGCATCGACGGGAGAGGAATCCTGAGAGCCACCGAGCAACTCGCATGGGGACTGGCCTTTCCTGAGGCCACCAGAGTGGGTCCCTGAGGTCCCCGTCATAAGTCGAGAGCACCTGCCGGAACTCGAGAAAATCCAGGAGGTTCTCCCTTCCGGGCGAGATGAGGCCCATTTTCGCTGAGGCGTCTCGAGGCTAATCACACCTAACCTCTGGAACTTCCAAAGGGTCATTCACACCCTTGCTGCAACTCAAGAAGTTCCCCGATATACCCGTCTCTTCTCAGGAGGAAGCACGAGAGTCCCGCCCACATTCAGAGGAGCCCCGTTTCCGCCTCCTAGCTCGAGAGGAGGGATCCTTTCCCTGCGTGGTCGGGAAAGAATTCCCGGCGTTCCTGTCGCATCTCAAGAGGAGGCGCTCTCCACAGGAAAGGCCAGAGGAACTCCAGGGTCGTGCCACCATTCCCAGAGTTCCGCAGATGTCTCAGTCCATTCCAGGGAAACCTGTTTTCCCTGCACTGCCTCGACTTTCAAGCCGAGGATAGACTCACACCACGGTGGCACGTGGAACAGCCCTGTAGGAAAGCCTCGTGAAAAGCCTCGTGGGAAAGCCTCGAGGCAAAGCCACAGATCCCTTTGATCCAAGCGAAGGGAAGCATGACACTGCTCCTACAGCTTGGGAGGAAAGCGCACGTGCATGCCCCCATTCAAGACAAGAACTGACTCCCCTGGGGAGACTCCAGAAGTACCCCAAGATCCATGTCAGCACTGGAGAGGAATCCTCAGGTTTCAGGACCGACTCCACACAATGTCTTAGGCCCCGGCATCGACGGGAGAGGAATCCCGAGAGGCCACCGAGCAACTGGCATGGGGACTGGCCTTTCCTGAGGCCACCAGAGCGGGTCCCTGAGGTCCCCGTCGTAAGTCAAGAGCACCTGCCGCAACTCGAGAAAATCCAGGAGGTTCTCCCCTCCAGGCGAGATGAGGCCCATTTCCGCTGAGGTGTCTCGAGCCTAATCACACCTAACCTCTGGAACTTCCAAAGGGTCCTTCACACCCTTGCTGCAACTCAAGAAGTTCCCCGACATACCCATCTCCACTCAAGATGAAGCACGAGAGTCCTGCCCACAACCAGAGGAGCCCCGTTTCCGCATCCTAGCTCGAGAGGTGGGATCCTTTCCCTGCGTGGTCGGGAAAGAATTCCCGGCGTTCCCGTCGCATCTCAAGAGGAGGCGCTCTCCACAAGAAAGGCGAGAGGAACTCCAGGGTCGTGCCACCATTGCCAGGGTCCCCCAGATGTCTCACTCCATTCCAGGGCAACCTGTTTTCCCTGCAATGCCTCGACTTTCAAGCCGAGGATCGACTCGCACCACGGTGGCACGTGGGACAGCCCTGTGGGAAAGACTCGTGTAAATGCCTCGAGGGAAAGCCTTGAGGGAAAGCCACAGATCCCTTGATCCACTCGACGGGAAGCATGACACTGCTGCTACAGCTCGGGAAGAAAGAGCACGTGCATGCCCCCACTCGAAACGAGGACTGACTCCCCTGGGGAGACTCCAGAAGTACCCCAAGATCCATGTCAGCACTGGAGAGGAATCCTCAGGTTCCGGCACCGACTCCACACAATTTCTTTGGCCCCGGCATAGACGGGAGAGGAATCCTGAGAGGCCCCCGAGCAACTCGCATGGGGACTGGCCTTTCCTGAGTCCACCAGTCGGGTCCCTGACGTCCCGGTGGTAAGTCGAGAGCACCGGCCACAACTCGAGAAAATTCAGGAGGTTCTCCCCTCCAGGCTAGATGAGGCCCATTTCCGCTGAGGAGTCTCGAGGGCTATCACACCTAACCTCTGGAACTAACAAAGGGTCCTTCACACCCTTGCTGCAACTCAAGAAGTTCCCCGACATACCCGTCTCTACTCGAGAGGAAGCAGGAGAGTCCCGCCCACATCCAGAGGAGTCCCGTTTCCTCCTCCTAGCTCGAGATGAGGGATCCTTTACCTGCGTGGTCGGGAAATAATTATCCGGCGCGCCCGTCGCATCTCAAGAGGAGGCGCTCTCCACAGGAAAGGCGAGAGGAACTCCAGGGTCGTGCCACCATTCCCAGAGTCCCCCAGATGTCTCAGTCCATTCCAGGGAAACCTGTTTTCCCTGCACTGCCTCGACTTTCAAGCCGAGGATCGACTCACACCACTGTGGCACATGGAACAGCCCTCCGCGAAAGCCTCGAGAGAAAGCCACAGATCCCTTGATCCACGCGAAGGGAAGCGTGACACTGCTGCTACAGCTCGGGAGGAAAGCGCACGTGCATGCCCCCACTCGAGACGAGGACTGACTCCCCTTGGGATACTCCAGAAGCACCCCAAGATCCATGTCAGCACTGGAGAGGAATGCTCTGGTTCTGGCACCGACTCCACACAAGGTCTTAGGCCCCGGCATCGGCGGGAGAGGAATCCTGCGAGGCCCCCGAGGAACTCGCATGGTGACTGGCCTTTCCTAAGCCCAACAGAGCGGGTCCCTGAGGTTCCCGTCGTAAGTCGAGAGCACCTGCCGCAACTCGGAGAAAATCCAGGAGGTTCTCCCCTGCAGGCGAGATGAGGCCCATTTCCGCTGAGACGTCTCGAGTCTAATGACACCTCACCTATGGAACTTCCAAAGAGTTCTTCACACCCTTGCTGCAACTCAAAAAGTTCCCCGAAACACCCGTCTCCATTCGATAGGAGGAACGAGAGTCCCGCCCTCATCCAGAGGAGCCGCGTTTCCGCCTGCTAGCTCGAGAGAAGGGATCCTTTTACTGCGCGGTCGGGAAAGAATTCCTGGCGTTCCCGTCCCATCTCATGAGGAGGCGCTCTCCACAGGAAAGGCGAGAGGAACTCCAGGGTCGTGCCACCATTCCCCGAGTCCCCCAGATGTCTCAATCCATTCCAGGGAAACCTGTTTTCCCTGCACTGCCTCGACTTTCAAGCCGAGGATCGACTCACACCACGGTGTACGTGCGACAGCCCTGTGGGAAAGACTCGTGTAAATGCCTCGAGGGAAAGCCTTGAGGGAAAACCACAGATCCCTTGATCCACTCGACGGGAAGCATGACACCGCTGCTACAGCTCGGGAGGAAAGCGCACGTGCATGCCCCCACTCGAGACGAGGACTGACTCCCCTGGGGAGACTCCAGAAGTACCCCAAGATCCATGTCAGCACTGGAGAGGAATCCTCAGGTTCCGGCACCGACTCCACACAAGGTCTTAGGCCCCAGCATAGACAGGAGAGGAATCCCAAGAGGCCCCCGAGCAACTCGCTTGGGAACTGGCCTTTCCTGAGGCCAAGAGAGTGGGTCCCTGAGGTCCCCGTCGTAAGTCGCGAGAACCAGCCGCACCTTGAGAAAATCCAGGAGGTTCTCCCCTCCAGACAAGATGAGGCCCATTTCCGCTGAGACGTCTTGAGGCTAATCACACCTAACTTCAGGAACTTCCAAAGGGTCCTTCACACCCTTGCTGCAACTCAAGAATTTCCCCGACATACCCGTCTACACTCGAGAGGAAGCACGAGAGTCCCGCCCACATCCAGAGGAGCCGGCGTTTCCGCCTCCTAGCTCCAGAGGAGGGATCCTTTCACTGCGTGTTCGGGAAAGAATTCCCATCGTTCCTGGCGCATCTGATGAAGAGGCGCTCTCCACAGGAAAGGCGAGAGGAACTCCACGGTCATGACACCATTCCCGGAGTCCCCCAGATATCTCAGTCCATTCCAGGGAAACTTGTTTTCCCTGCACTGCCTCGACTTTCAAGCCGAGGATCGACTCACACCACGGTGGCACGTGTGACAGCCCTGTGGGAAAGTCTCGTGTAAATGCCTCGAGGGAAAGCCTTGAGGGAAAGCCACAGATCCCTTGATCCATTCGACGGGAAGCGTGACATTGCTGCTACAGCTCGGGAGGAAAGCGCACGTGCCTGCTCCCACTTGAGACGAGGACTGACTACCCTGGGGAAACTCCAGAAGTACCCCAAGATCCATGTCAGCACTGGAGAGGAATCCTCAGGTTCCGGCACCGACTCCACACAAGGTCTTAGGCCCCGGCATCGACAGGAGTGGAATCCCAAGAGGCCCCCGAGCAACTCGCTTGGGGAGTGGCCTTTCCTGAGGCCACCAGAGCAGATCCCTGAGGTCCCCGTCGTAAGTCGCGAGAACCTGCCGCAACTTGAGAAAATCCCAGAGGTTCTCCCCTCCAGACAAGATGAGGCCCGTTTCCGCTGAGGCATCTCGAGGCTAATCACACATAACCTCAGGAAGATCCAAAGGGTCCTTCACACCCTTGCTGCAACTCAAGAAGTTCCCCGACATACACGTCTCCACTCGAGAGGAAGCACGAGCATCCTGCCCACAGCCAGAGGAGCCCCATTTCCGCCTCCTAGCTCGAGAGGACGGATCGTTTCCCTCAGTGTTCGGGAAAGAATTCCCGGCGTTCCCTTTGCATCTCAAGAGGAGGCGCTCTCCACAGGAAAGGCGACTAGAACTCCAAGGTCGTGCCACCACTCCCAGAGTCCCCCAGATGTCTCAGTCCATTCCAGGGAAACCTGTTTTCCCTTCACTGCCTCGACTTTCAAGCCGAGGATCGATTCACACCACGGTGGCACATGGGACAGCCCTGTTGGAAAGCCTTGTGGGAAAGCCTCATGGGAAAGCCTCGAGGGAAAGCCACAGATCCCTTGATCCACGTGAAGGGGAGCGTGTCACTGCTGCTACAGCTCGAGAGGAAACCGCACGTGCATGCCCCCACTCGAGACGAGGACTGACTCCCCTGGGGAGACTCCAAGAGTACCCCAAGATCCATATCAGCACTGGACAGGAATAATCAGGTTTCGGCACCGACTCCACACAAGGTCTTAGGCTCCGGCATCGACGGGAGAGGAATCCCGAGAGGCCCCCGAGCAACTCCATGGGGACAGGCCTTTCCTGAGGCCACCAGAGCGGGTCCCTGAGGTCCCCGTCGCAGTCGAGAGCTCCTGCCGAAACTCGAGAAAATCCTGGAGGTTCTCCCCTCCAGGCGATATGAGGCCCATTTCCGCTGAGGCGTCTCGAGGCTAATCACACCTAACCTCTGGAATTTCCAAAGGGTTTTTCACACCCTTGCTGCAACTCAAGAAGTTCCCCGACATACCCGTATCCACTGGAGAGGAAGCACGAGAGTCCCGCCCACATCCAGAGGAGCCCCGTTTCCGCCTCCTAGCTCGAGAGGATGGATCCTTTCCCTGCGTGGTCGGGAAAGAATTCCCTGCTTCCCATAGCTTCTCAAGAGGAGGTGAACTCCACAGGAAAGGCGAGAGGAACTCCAGGTTCCTGCCACCATTCCCAGAGTCCCCCAGATGTCTCAGTCCATTCCAGGGAAACCTGTTTTCCCTGCACTGCCTCGACTTTCAAGCCGAGGATCGACTCACACCACGGTGGCACGTGCGACAGCCCTGTGGGAAAGCCTCGTGGGAAAGCCTCGTGGGAAAGCCTCGTGGGAAAGCCTCGAGCGAAAGCCACAGATCCCCTGATACACTCGAAGGGAAGAGCGACACTGCTGCTACAGCTCGGGAGAAAAGCGTAGTTGCATGCCCCCACTCGAGACGAGGACTGACTCCCCTGGGGAGACTCCAGAAGACCCCCAAGATCCATGTCGGCAAGGAGAGGAATCCTCAGGTTCCAGCACCGACTCCGCACAAGGTCTTAGGCCCCGGCATCGACGGGAGAGGAATCCCGAGAGGCCCCCGAGCAACTCGCATGGGCACTGGCCTTTCCTGAGGCCACCAGATCGGGTCCCTGAGGTCCCTGTCGTAAGTCAAGAGCACCTGCCACAACTCGAGAAAATCCAGGAGGTTTTCCCCTCCAGGCGAGATGAGGCTCATTTCCGCTGAGGCGTCTCGAGGCTAATCACATCTAACATCTGGAACTTCCAAAGGGTCCTTCACACCCTTGCTGCAACTCAAATAGTTCCCCGACATACCCGGCTCCACTCAAGAGGAAGCACGAGAGTCCCACCCACATCCAGAGGAGCCCCGTTTCCGCCTCCTAGCTCGAGAGGAGGGATCCTTTCCCTGCGTGGTCGGTAAAGAATTCCCGGCGTTCCCGTCCCATCTCAAGAGGAGGCGCTCTCCACAGGAAAGGCGAGAGGAACTCCAGGGTCGTGCCACCATTCCCAGAGTCCCCCAGATATCTCAGTCCATTCCAGGGAAACCTGTTTCCCCTGCACTGCCTCGACTTTCAAGCCGAGGATCGACTCACACCACGGTGGCACGTGGGACAGCCCTGTGGGAAAGCCTCGTGGGAAAGCCTCGTGGGAAAGCCTCGAGGGAAAGCCACAGATCCCTTGATCCACTCGAAGGGAAGCGTGACACTGCTGCTACAGCTTGGGAGGAAAGGGCACGTGCATGACCCCCACTCGAGACGAGGACTGACTCCCCTGGGAAGACTCCAGAAGTACCCAAGAACCATGTCAGCACTGGAGAGGAATCCTCAGGTTCTGCACCGACTCCACACAAGGTCATATGCTCCGGCATCGAGGGAGAGGAATCCCGAGAGGCCCCGTGCAACTGCCATGGTGACTGGCCTTTCCTGAGGCCAACAGAGCGGGTCCCTGAGGTCCCCGTCGTAAGTCGAGAGCACCTGCCGTACCTCGAGAAAATCCTGGAAGTTCTCCCCTCCGGGCGAGATGAGGCCTATTTCCGCTAATGCGTCACCAGGCTAAATCACACCTAACCTCTGGAACTCCCAAAGGGTCCTAAACACTTTTGCTGCAACTTAAGAAGTTCCCCGACATACCCGTCTCCACTCGAGAGGAAGCACGAGAGTCCGCCCACATCCAGAGGAGCCCCGTTTCCATCTCATAGCTCGAGAGGAGGGATACTTTCCCTGCGTGTTCGGGAAAGAATTTCCCGGCGTTCCCGTCGCATCTCAAGAGGAGGCGCTCTCCACAGGAAAGGCGAGAGGAACTCCAGGTTCATGCCACCATTCCCAGCAGTCCCCCAAATGTCTCAGTCTATTCCAGGAAACCTGTTTTCCCTGCACTGCCTCGACTTTCAAGCCGAGGATCGACTCACACGAGGGTGGTACGTGGGACAGCCCTGTGGGAAAGCCTCGTGGGAAAGCCTCATGGGAAAGCCTCGAGCGAAAGTCACAGATCGCTTGATCCACGTGAAGGGAAGCGTGACACTGCTGCTACAGCTCGGGAGGAAATCGCCCGTGACGCCCCCACTCGAGACGAGGACTGGACTCCCCTGGGGAGACTCTAGAAGTACCCCAAGATCCATGTCGGCACTTGGAGAGGAATACCTCAGGTTCGAGCACTGACTCCACACAAAGGTCTTAGGCCCCAGCATCGACGGGAGATGGAATCCCGAGAGGCCTCCGAGCAATTTGCTATGGGGACTGGCCTTTCCTGAGGCCACCAGAGCGGGACTCTGAGTCCCCGTCGTAAGTCGAGAGCACCTGCCGCAACTCGAGAAAATCCAGGAGGTTCTCCCTCCAGGCGAGATGAGGCGCATTTGTGCTGAGGCGTCTCGAGGCTAATCACACATTAAACCTCAGGAAGATCCAAAGGGTCCTCACACCCTTGCTGCAACTCAGAAGTTCCCCGACATACACGTCTCCACT
>NW_017217194.1:0-12706 GCF_001704415.2 Capra hircus | reverse complement strand
ACGAGATGAGCACTGACTCCCCAGGGGGAGACTCCAGAAATACGCCAAGACCCATGTCAGCACTGGGAGGAATCCCTCAGGTTCCGTCCCCGACTCCACACAAGGTCTTAGCCCCAAATCGACGGAGAGGAATCCCGAAAGGCCCCCTTGCAACTCCCATGGGCACTGGCCTTTCCTGAGGCCACCAGAGCGTCCCTGAGGTCCCCGTCTTAACTCTGGAGACCTGCCCAACTCTAGAAAAATCCAGGAGGTTCTCCCCTCCAGGCGAGATGAGGCCCATTTCCTCTGAGGCGTCTGGAGGCTCATCACACCTAAACTCTGGAAATTCAAAAGGGTCCTTGCTGCAACTCAAGAAGTTCCCCGACATACCCGTCTCCACTAGAGAGGAAGCACGAGGTCCCGCCCACATCCAGAGGAACCTCGTTTCCGCCTGGCAGCTTGAGATGAGGGATGCTATCCTGCTTAGTCAGGAAAGATTTTTCGGCGTTCCCGTGCATCTCAAGAGTAAGGGCTCTCAATAGGAAAGTCGAGAGGAACTCCAGGGTCGTGCCACCATTCCAAGAGTCCCCAGATGTGTCAGTCCATTTTCAGAGGAACCTGTTTTCCCTGCACTGCCTCGACTTTCACGCCTAGTATCGACTCACACCATGGTGGCACGTGGGACAGCCCTGTGGGAAAGCCTCGTGGGAAAGCCTCGAGGGAAAGCCACAGATCCCTTGATCCCCGCGACGGGAAGCGTGACACACCTGCTACACTGTCCCTGAGGTCACGGTCGTATGTTGAGAGCACCTGCCGCAACTCGAGAAAATCCAGGAGGTTCTCTCTGCTTCAGTCGAGATGAGGCCCATTTTCTCTGCGGCGTTCTCGAGAGTAATCACGCCTAAACTCTGGAACTTCCAAAGGGTCCTACACACCCTTGCTACAACTCAAGAATTTCCCCGACATACCCGTCTCCACTCCAGAGGAAGCAGAGGGTCCGGCCACTCCAGAAGGAGCTCCGTTTCCTCCTCCAAGCTCGAGATGAGGGATCCTTCTCTGCTTCCTCGGAAAGAATTTCCGACGTTTCCGACGCATCTCAAGAGGAGGCGCGCTACACAGGAAAAGCGAGAGGAACTCATGGGTCGTGCCACCATTCCAAGAGTCCCCCAGATGTCTCAGTCCATTCCAGAGGATCCTGTTTTCCCTGCACTGCTTCGACTTGCACGGCGAGGATCGCGGTGGCAGAGGCGAGGCCGGTGGGAGCCCTGTGGGAAAGAAAGGCCACAGATCCCTTGATCCACGCGATGGGAAACACTGCTGCTACAGCACGGGAGGAAAGCGCACGTGCATGCCCCCACTCGAGACGAGGACTGACTCCCCTGGGGAGACTCCAGAAGCACCTCAAGATGCATGTCAGCCCTGGAGAGGAATCTTCAGGTTCCGGCCCCGACTCCACACAAGGTCTTAGGCCCTGGCATCGACGGGAGAGGAACAGCGACAGGCCCTCTAGGCAACTCGCATGGGGACTGGCCTTTACTGAGGGTCACCAAAGCGGCGGTCCATGAGGTCCCCGTCGTAAGTCGAGAGCACCTGCCGCAACTCGGTAAAATCCAGGAGGTTCTCCCCTCCAGGCGAGATGAGGCCCGTTTCCACTGAGGTGTCTCGAGGCTAATCACACGTGACCTCTGGAACTTCCAAAGAGTCTTTCACAGCCATGCTGCAACTCAAGAAGTTCCCCGACATACCCGTCTCCACTCAAGAGGAAGCACGAGGGTCCCGGCCACATCCAGAGGAGCTCCGTTTCCGGCTCGTAGCTCGAGAGGACGGATCCTTTCCCTGCTTGGTCCGGAAAGAATTCCCGGCATTCCCATCGCATCTCAAGAAGGAGGCGCTCTCCAAAGGAAAGGGGAGAGGAACTGCCAGGGTCGTGCCACCATTCCAAGACTCCCCCAGATATCTCAGTCCGTTCCACAGGAACCTGTTTCCCTGCACTGCCTCGGCTTTCACGCCGAGGATCGACTCACACCACCGGGACACGTGGGACAGCGCTGTGGGAAAGCCTCGTGGGAAAGACTCGAGGGAAAGCCCACAGATCCCTTGGTCCACGCAAGGGGAAGCGTGACACTGCTGCTACAGCTCGGAGGAAAGCGCACGTGCATGCCCCCACTCGAGACGAGGACTGACTCACCTGGGGAGACTCAGGAAGTACCCCAAGATCCATGTCAGCACTGGAGAGGAATCCTCAGGTTCCGGCACCGACTTCACTCAAGGTCTTATGCCGGGGTCCAGCCCCGGTGGATCCAGGGAATTCGAAGGGTGGACGGCATTGGGGTGGAAAGACTTGTTTATTTATTAATGTAAGATTAGATTAGGAAACTATAGTATAGTAAGAAGATTAAGTGGAGTAAGAGGGCTGAATAGCTTGGTTTACGCGGACGGCCAATAAAATTCCAGACAAGGAATTTGCACCACCTACGTTGGGCCACCGGCACCCGCTTGAATATCTAAGGGTGCCTCGCCTTAAGCTCCCTTTCGTGCGGGTCTTAACAGCCAGGGCAAGTAAGTAGACCTGGCGAGCCTCCGCACTCCAGGTGGAGATTCAGCCTGAAGTTAAAGTAAAGAGCAGAGAGAAGGAAAGGTAGAGAAGAAGAAAGAGAGAGAAAGACACGGGGGGAGCCAGAGTCCCAAGAAACCAGGCTGAGAGACTAGTTCGAGAATCTGGTCCGAGAAATTGGCCCCCGGCCCCTGGCCTCCTCCTTTATTGTTCAGAAGGTCTTTTATACTTTTGATAAAACATGGAGATCAATGGATAACACAAAATTATGTAGTGTTCGCAATCCAGATTCTTTCTGTATATCATTTTGTATACAAAAGGTCTCAGGTGATTTACATTATCTTCTGGCCAAGAGGCTTGTTAACACTTTTTGGCTCTCTTCCTTAATGAATGTTAATTTTGTTTCCCCTGAAGTGTTTTTCTTTAATCTGCATCTCCTTAAAGCATTAAAGTTACATCTCTATAGAACAAAGGTGCAGTGGGTTATAACAAAGAAGGTACTTAACTCAAAGTTCTAATGTTGCTAATACCAGGTCTACTACTTGTTTTTCTATATACCAACTATATCTAAAAATAAAGGATATGAAAATTTGGCAGCAAGCATTGACCCAAAAAATGAAACTTTTAATCAGTCCTATTCTAAAGATTTTGACTCCTCTGAAGCTCCTGCATTCCTAGGATGTTTTAAGCTTCCTGTGCCTCCTGCGGTCAGGAGGCCTCAAACAATCACAAGCGCAGCTGTACGAGTCCTACAGGCAGGCTAGAAAGCCATCAGAGGGTTTTTGGATTGAAACACTCTTTCAAATGCAGAAGACTAATGACCTGAATTGACTTTTTCCAGAAAAGGTCAGAAGAGTGAAAAAGCAGAGCACAAAAACCGGCAGATTTTTGTTGGGGTACATGCTTAAAAATTTCCAGAGGGGTCCCTGAAGTCTGAGCACGCCTTGCGTATGTCAGCTTCCTTCCTCATAACCTTGTCACGGGCGGGCTTCCTCACACTGGCTCCCGGCAGTCTTAGGCCCCGGCATCGACGGGAGAGGAATCCGAGAGGCCCCCGAGCAACTCGTAAGGGGAATGGCCTTTCCTGAGGCCACCAGAGCGTGTCCCTGAGGTTCCCGTCGTAAGTCGAGAGCACCTGCCGCAACTCGAGAAAATCAAGGAGGTTCTCCCACCAGGCGAGATGAGGCCCATTTCCGCTGAGGCGTCTCGAGGCTCATCACACCTACCCTCTGGAACTTACAAAGGGTCCTTCAGACCCATGCTGCAACTCAAGAAGTTCCCCTACATACCCGACTCCACTCGAGAGGAAGCACGAGAGTCCCGCCCGACATCCAGAGGAGCCCCTTTTCCGCCTCCTTGCTCGAGAGGAGGGATCCTTTCACTGCCTGGTAGGGAAAGAATTCCTGGCGTTCCCATCGCATCTCACGAGGAGGCGCTCTCCACAGGAAAGTCGAGAGGAACTCCAGGGTCGTGCCACCATTCCCAGAGGCCCCCAGATGTCTCAGTCCATTCCAGGGAAACCTGTTTTCCCTGCACTGCCTCGACTTTCAAGCCGAGGATCGACTCACACCATTGTGGAACGTGAGACAGCCCTGTGGGAAAGCCTCGTGGGAAAGCCTCATGGGAAAGCCTCGAGGGAAAGCCACAGATCCCTTGATCCACGCGAAGGGAAGCGTGACCCTCTTCTACAGCTCGGGAGGTAAGCGCACGTGCATTCGCCGACTCGAGACGAGGACTGATTCACCTGGAGAGACTCCAGAAGTACCCCAACATCCATGTCAGCACTGGAGAGGAATCCTCAGGTTCCGGCACCGACTCCACAGAAGGTCTTAGGCCCTGGCATCGAAGGAAGAGGAACCCTGAGAGGCCCCCGAGCAACTCGCCTTGGGACTGGCCTTTCCTGAGTCCACGAGAGCGGGTCCCTGAAGTCCCCGTCGAAAGACGAGAGCACCTGCCGCAACTCGAGAAAATCCAGGAGGTTCTCCCCTCCAGGCGAGATGAGGCCCATTTCCACTGAGGCGTCTCGAGGATAATCACACCTAACCCCTGGAACTTCCAAAGGGTCCTTACACCCTTGCTGCAACTCAAGAAGTTCCTCGACATACCCGTCTCCACTCGAGAGGAAACACGAGCATCCCGCGCACATCCTGAGGAGCCCCGCATCTGCCTCTTAGCTCGAGCGGAGGGATCCTTTCCCTTTGTGTTCGGGAAAGAATACCCGGCGTTCCCGGCACATCTCAAGACGAGGTGCTCTCCACAGGAAAGGCGAGAGGAACTCCAGGGTCATGCCACCATTCCCAGAGTCACCCAGATGTCTCAGTCCATTCCAGGGAAACCTGCTTTCCCTGCACTGCCTCGACTTTCAAGCCGAGTATTGACTCACACCACGGTGGCACGTGGGACAGCCCTGTGGGAAAGCCTCGTGGGAAAGCCTCGTGGGAAAGCCTCGAGGGAAAGCCCCAGATCCCTTGATCCACAAGAAGGAAAGCGTGACACTGCTGCTACAGCTCGGGAAGAAAGCGCACGTGCATGCCCCCCCCCCCCGAGACGAGGACTGACTCCCCTGGGGAGACTCCAGAACTACCCCAAGATCCATGTCAGCACTGGAGAGAAATGCTCAGGATCCGGCGCCTACTTCACACAAGGTCTTAGGCCCCGCATCGACGGGAGAGGAATCCCGAGAGGCCCCGAGCAACTCACATGGGGACTGGCATTTCCTGAGGCCACCAGAGCGGGTCCCTGAGGTCCCCGTCGTAAGTCGAGAGCACCTGCCGCAACTCGAGAAAATTCAGGAGGTTCTCCCCTCCAGGAGAGATGAGGCCCATTTCCGCTGAGGCGTCTCGAGGCTAATCACACCTAAACTTTGGAACTTCCGAAGGGTCCTTCACACCCTTGCTGCAACTCAAGAAGTTCCCCGACATACCCAAGAGTCCAGCCCACATCCAGAGGAGCCCGTTTCCGCCTCCTAGCTCGGGAGGAGGGATTCTTTCCCTGCGTGGGCGGGAAAGAATTCCCGGCGTTCCCGTCGCATCTCAAGAGGAGGCGCTCTCCACAGGAAAGTCGAGAGGAACTCCAGGGTCGTTCCACCATTCCCTGAGCCCCCAGATGTCTCAGTCCATTCCAGGGAAACCTGTTTTCCTTGCACTGCCTCGACATTCAAGCCGAGGATCGACTCACACCACGGTGGCAGGTGGGACAGCCCTGTGGGAAAGCCTCCTGGGAAAGCCTCGTGTGAAAGCCTCGTGGGAAAGCCTCTAGGGAAAGCCACAGATCCCTTGATCCTCGCGAAGGGAAGCGTGACTCTGCTGATACAGCTTGGGAGGAAAGCGCACGTGCATGCCCCGACTCGATAGGAGGACTGACTCCCCTGTGGAGACTCCAGAAGTACCCGAAGATCCATGTCAGCACTGGGGAGGAATCCTCAGGTTCCGGCAACGACTACACACAAGGTCGTAGACCCCGACATCGACGGGAGAGGAATCCCGAGAGGCCCACGAGCAACTCCCATGGGGATTGGCCTTTCCTGAGGCCAACAGAGCGGGTCCCTGAGGTCCCCATTATAAGTCGAGAGCACCTGCCGCAACTCGAGAAAATCCAGGAGATTCTCCCCTCCAGGCGAGATGAAGCCGATTTTCGCTGAGGCTTCTCGAGGCTATCACACTTAACCTCTGGAACTTCCAAAGGGTCCTTCACACCGTTGCTGCAACTCAAGAAGTTCCCCGACATACCCGTCTCCACTCGAGAGGAAGCACGAGAGTCCCGCCCACATCCAGAGGAACCCTTTGCCGCCTCCTAGCTCGAGAGGAGGGATCCTTTCCCTGCGTGTTCGGGAAAGAATTCCCGGTGTTCCCGTCGCATCTCAAGAGGAGGCGCTCTCCACAGGAAAGGCGAGAGGAACTCCAGGGTCGTGCCACCATTCCCAGAGTCCCCCAGATGTCTCAGTCCATTCCAGGGAAACCTGTTTTCCCTGCACTGCCTTGACTTTCAAGCCGAGGATCGACTCACACCACGGTGGCACGTGGGACAGCCCTGTTGGAAAGCCTCGTGGGAAAGCCTAGAGGGAAAGCCATCAAATCCCTTGATCCACGCGAAGGGAAGCGTGACACTGCTGCTACAGCTCAGGAGGAAAGCGAACTTGCAAGCCGCCACTCGAGACGAGGACTGACTCCCCTGGGGAGACTCCAGAAGTACCCGAAGATCTATGTCATCACTGGAGAGGAATCCTCAGGTTCCGGCACCGACTCCACACAATGTCTTAGGCCCCGGCATCGACGGGAGAGGAATCCCGAGAGGCCCCCGTGCAACTCGCTTGGGGACTGGCCTTTCCTGAGGCCACCAGAGCGGGTCCCTGAGGTTCCCGTCGTAAGTCGAGAACACCTGCCGCAACTGGAGAAAATCCAGGAGGTTCTCCCCTCCAGGCGAGTTGAGGCCCATTTCCGCTGAGGCGTCTCGAGGCTAATCACATCTAACATCTGGAACTTCCAAAGGGTCATTCACACCCTTGCTGCAACTCAAGAAGTTCCCCGACATGCCCGTCTCCACTCGAGAGGAAGCACGAGAGTCCCGCCCACATCCAGAGGAGCCCCGTTGCCGCCTGCTAGCTCGAGAGGAGGGACCCTTTCCCTGCATGCTCGGAAAAGAATTCCCGGCGTACCCCTCGCATCTCAAGAGGAGGCGCTCTCCACTAGAAAGGTTAGAGGAACTTCAGGGTCGTGCCACCATTCCCTGAGTCGCCCAGATGTCTCAGTCCATGCCAGGGAAACCTGTTTTCCCTACACAGCCTCGACTTTCAAGCCAAGGATCGACTAACACCACGGTGGCATGTAGGACAGCCCTGTGGAGAAAGCCTCGTGGGAATGCCTCGTGTGAAAGCCTGGTGGGAAAGCCTCGAGGGAAAGCCACAGATCCCTTGATCCTCGCGAAGGGAAGCGTGACTCTGCTGATACAGCTCGCGAGGAAAGCGGACGTGCATGCCCCGACTCGAGAGGAGGACTGACTCCCCTGTGGAGACTCCAGAAGTACCCGAAGATCGATGTCAGCACTGGGGAGGAAACCTCAGGTTCCGGCACCGAATCCACATAAGGTCTTAGGCCCCGACATCGACGGGAGAGGAATCCCGAGAGGCCAAAGAGCAACTCCCATGGGGACTGGCCTTTCCTGAGGCCACCAGAGCGGGTCCCTGTGGTCCCCATTATAAGTCGAGAGCACCTGCCGCAACTCGAGAAAATCCAGGAGGTTCTCCCCTCCAGGCGAGATGAGGCCATTTCCGCTGAGGCGTCTTGAGGCTAATTACATCAAAGATCTGGAACTTCCAAAAGGTCCCTCACAGCCTTGCTGCAATTCAAGAAGTTCCCCGACATTCCCGTCTTCATTCGAGAGGAAGCACGAGAGTCCCGCCCACAACCAGCGGAGCCCCATTTCCGGCTCCTAGCTCGAGAGGAGGAATCCTTTCCCTGCGTGGGGGGGAAAGAAATCCCGGCGTTCCCGTCGCTACTCAAGAGGAGGCGCTCTCTACAGGAAAGGCGAGAGGAACTCCAGGGTCGTGCCACCATTCCCAGAGTCCCCCAGATGTCTCAGTCTATTCCAGGGAAACCTGTTTTCCCTGCACTGCCTCGACAATCAAGCCGAGGATCAACTAACACCACGGTGGCACGTGGGACAGCCCTGTGGGAAAGCCTCGTGGGAAAGCCTCCTGGGAAAGCCTCGAGGGAAAGCCACAGATCCCTTGATCCACGGGAAGGGCAGCGCTACACTGCAGCTACTGCTCGGGAGGAGAGCGCACGTGCATGCCCCCACTCGAGATGAGGACTGACTCTCCTGGGGAGACTCCAAACGTACCCCAACATCCATGTCAGCACTCGGAGAGGAATCCTCAGGTTCCTGCACCGTGTCCAAACAAGATCTTAGGCCCCGGCATCGACGGGAGAGGAATCCCTGAGCGGCCCCCGAGCAACTCGCATGGGGACTGGCCTTTCCTGAGGCTATAAGAGCGGGTCCCTGAGGTCCCCATCGTAAGTCGAGAGCACCTGCCGAAACTCGAGAAAATCCAGGAGGTTCTGCCCTCCAGGCGAGATGAGGCCCATTTCCGCTGAGGCGTCTTCGAGGCTAATCACACCTAACCTCTGGAACTTCCAAAGGGTCCTTCACACCCTTGCTGCAACTCAAGAAGTTCCCCGACATACCCGTCTCCACTCGAGAGGAAGCACGAGAGTCCCGCCCACATCCAGAGGAGCATCGTTTCCGCCTCCTAGCTCGAGAGGAGGGATCCTTTCCCTGCGTGGTCGGGAAAGAATTCCCGGCATTTCCGTCGCATCTCAAGAGGAGGCAGCTCTCCACAGGAATGGCAAGAGGAACTCCAGGGTCCTGCCACCATTCCAGAGTCCCCCAGATATCTCAGTCCTATCCTAGGGAAAACTGTTTTCCCTGTACTGCCTCGACTTTCAAGCCGAGGATCGACTCACACCACGGTGGCACGTGGGACAGCCCTGTGGGAAAGCCTCGTGGGAAAGCCTCGTGGGAAAGCCTCGTGGGAATGCCTCGAAGGAAAGCCACAGATCCCTTGATCCATGGAAGGGAAGCGTGACACTGCTGCTACAGCTGGGAGGAAAGCACACGTGCATGCCCCACTCGAGAGGAGGACTGACTCCCCTGGGGAGACTCCAGAAGTACCCCAAGATCCATGTCAGCAAAGGAGAGGAATCCTCAGTTTCGCGGCACCGACTCCACACAAGGTCTTAGGCCCGGCATCGACGGGAGAGGAATCCCGAGAGGCCCCCGAGCAACTCGCATGGGACTAGCCTTTCCTGAGGCCACGAGAGCGGGTCCCTGAGGTCCCCGTCGTAAGTCGAGAGCACCTGCCGCAACTCGAGAAAATCCAGGAGGTTCTCCCCTCCAGGCGAGATGAGGCCCATTTGCGCTGAGGCTTCTTGAGGCTAATCACTCCTATCCTCTGGAACTTCCAAAGGGTCCTTCACACCCTTTCTGCAACTCAAGAAGTTCCCCGACATACCCGTCTCCACTCGAGAGGAAGCACGAGAGTTCCGCCCACATCCAGAGGAGCCCGTGTCCGCCTCCTAGCTCGAGAGGAGGGATCCTTTCCCTGCGTGGTGGGGAAAGAATTCCCGGCGTTCCCGGTCGCTTCTCAAGAGGAGGCGCTCTCCACAAGAAAGGCGAGAGGAACTCCAGGGACGTGCCACCATTCGCAGAGGCGCCAGATTTCTCAGTCCATTCCAGGGAAACCTGTTTTCCCTGCACTGCCTCGACTTTCAAGCCGATTATCGACTCACACCACGCTGGCACGTGGGACAGCCCTGTGGGAAAGCTTCGAGGGATAGCCTCGTGGGAAAGCCTCCTGGAAAGCTTCCTGGGAAAGCCTCGATGGGAAAGCCACAGATCCCTTGATCCACGCGAAGGGAAGCGCATACAGCTGCTACAGCTTGGGAGGAAAGCGGCACGTGCATACCCCACTCGAGAAGAGGACTGACTCCCCTGGGGAGACTCCAGAAAGTACCCAAGATCCATTTCAGCACTGGAGAGAATCCTCAGGTTCCGGCACCAACTCCACAACAAGGTCTTAGGCACCGGCATTGACGGGAGAGGAATCCCGAGAGGCCCCCGAGCAACTCGCATGTAGACTGGCCTTTCCTGAGGCCACCAGAGCGGGTCCCTGTGGTCCCCGTCGTAACTCGAGAGCACCTGCCGCAACTCGGGAAAATCCAGGAGGTTTTCCCCTCCAGGCGAGATGAGGACCATTTCCGCTGAGGTGTCTCGAGGCTAATCACATGTGACATCTGGAACTTCCAAAGGGTCCTTCACACCCTTGCTGCAACTCAATGAAATTCCCCGACATACCCGTCTCCACTCGGAGGAAGCACGAGATTCCCGCCCACATCCAGAGGAGCCCCAGTTTCCGCCTCCTAGCTCGAGAGGAGGGATCCTTTCCCTGCGTGTGGGAAGAATTCCAGCGTGCCGGTCGCTTCTCAAGAGGAGGCGCTCTCCTCAAGAAAGGCGAGAGGAACTCCGGAGTCGTGCCACCATTCCCAGAGTCCCCCAGATGTCTCAGTCCATCCAGGGAAACTGTTTTCCCTGCACTGCTTCTGACTTTCAAGCCGAGGATCGACTCACACCACGGTGGCACGTAGGACAGCCCTGCTGGGAAAAGCCTCGTGGGAAAGCCTCGTACCTCGGGGAAAGCCTCGGAAGCTCGGGAAAGCCCACCAGATCCCTTGATTCACGCAAGGGAAGCATGACACTGCTGCTAGAGCTCGGGAGAAAGCGCACGTGCATGCCCCCACTCGAGACGAGGACTGACTCTCCTGGGGAGACTCCAGAAGTACCCCAAGATCCATGTCAGCACTCGGAGAAGAATCCTCAGGTTCCGGCATCGAGTCCAAACAAGGTCTTGGCCCCGGCAATCGACGGGAGGGAATGCCGAGAGGCCCCGAGCAACTCGCATGGGGACTGGCCTTTCCGGAGGCCACCAGAGCGGGTCCCTGAGGTCCCCGTCGTAAGTCGAGAGCACCTGCCGCACCTCTGAGAAAATCCAGGAGGTTGTCCCCTCCAGGCGAGATGAGGCCCATTACCGCTGAGGCGTCTTAGGCTAATCACATCTAACATCTGGAACTTCCAAAGAGCCCTTCACACCCTTGCTGCAACTCATGAAGTTCCCACGACATACCCGTCTCCACTCGAGAGGAAGCACGAGAGTCCCGCCCACATCCTAGAGGAGCCCCATTCCGACTCCTAGCTCGAGAGGAGGGATCCTTTCCCTCGTGTTCTGGAAAGAATTCCCCGTGTTCCCGTCGCATCTCAAGAGGAGGCGCTCTCCACAGGAAAGGCGAGAGGAACTCCAGGGTCCTGCCACCATTCCCAGAGTCCCCCAGATAGTCTCAGTCCATCCAGGGAAAACTGTTTTCCCTGTACTGGCCTCGACTTTCAAGCCGAGGATCGACTCACACACACGGTGGCACGTGGGACCAGCCCTGTGGAAAAGCCTCGTGGGAAAGCCTCGTGGGAAAGCCTCGTGGGAATGCCTCGAAGGAAAGCCACAGATCCCTTGATCCATGGGAAGGGAAGCGTGACACTGCTGCTGACAGCTGGGAGGAAAGCACACGTGCATGCCCCCACTCGAGAGGAGGAACTGACTCCCCTGGGGAGACTCCAGAAGTACCCCAAGATCCATGTCAGCAATGGAGAGGAATCCTCAGTTCGGGCACCGACTCCACACAAGGTCTTAGGCCCGGCATCGACGGAGAGGAATCCCGAGAGCCCCGAGCAACTCGCATGGGGACTGGGCTTTCCTGAGGCCACCAGAGCGGGTCCCTGATGTCCCCGTCGTAAGTCGAGAGCACCTGCCGCAATTCGAGAAAATCCAGGAGGTTCTCCCCTCCAGGCGAGATGAGGCCCATTTGCCCTGAGGCCTCTCGAGGCTAATGACACCTAACTTCTGGAACTTCCAAAGGGTCCTTCACACCCTTGCTGCAACTCAAAAAGTTAACCGACATACCCGTCTATACTCGAGAGGAAGAACGAGAGTCCCGCCCACATCCAGAGGAGCCCCATTTTTGCCTCCTAGCTCGAGAGGAGGGATCCTTTCCATGCGTGTTGGGAAAGAATTCGCTGCGTACCCGTCGCTTCTCAAGAGAGCGCTCTCCACAGGAAAGGCGAGAGGAACTCCAGGGTCGTGCCACCATTCCCAGAGTCCCCCAGATGTCTCAGTCCATTCCAGGAAACCTGTTTTCCTGCACTGCCTCGACTTTCAAGCCGAGGATCGACTCACACCAGGTTGGCACGTGGGACAGCCCTGTGGGAAAGCCTCTTGGGAAAGCTCGAGGGAAAGCCATGAGGGAAAGCCACAGATACCTTGATCCACGCGAAGGGAAGCGCGAAACTGCTGCTACAGCTGGGGAGGATAGCACACGTGCATGCCCCACTCGAGACGAGGACTGACTCCCCTGGGGAGACTCCAGAAGTACCCAAGATCCATGTCAGCACTGGACAGGAATCCTCAGGTTCGGCACCGACTCCACACAAAGATCTTAGGCCCCAGCATCGACGGGAGAGGAATCCCCAGATGCCGCCGAGCAACTCGCATGGGGACCATGGCGGACTGCGCCTTTCCTTGAGGCCACCATAGCGGCGTGCCTGAGGACCCCGACCGTAAGTCTCAGAGCA
>NW_017217193.1:0-12707 GCF_001704415.2 Capra hircus | reverse complement strand
GAGAGGTTTTGATCCTTTCCCTGCGTGGTCGGGAAAGAATTCGCGGCATTCCCGTCCCACATCAAGAGGAGGCGCTCTCCAGAGGAAAAACGAGAGGAACTCCAGAGTCGTGCCCCATTCCCAGAGTCCCCCAGATGTCTCAGTCCATTCCAGGGAAACCTGTATTCCCTGCACTGCCTCGACTTTCAAGCCGAGGATCGACTCACACCACAGTGGCACGTGGGACAGCCCTGTGGGAAAGCCTCGTGGGAAAGCCTCTTGCGAAAGCCTCGAGGGAAAGCCACAGATCAGTTGATACACGCGAAGGAAGCGTGACACTGTTGCTACAGCTCGGAGGAAAGCGCACGTGTATGCCCCCACTCGAGTAGAGGACTGACTGCCCTGGGGAGACTCCAGAAGTACCCCAAGATCCATGTCAGCACTGGAGAGGAATCCTCAGGTTCCGGCACCGACTCCACACAAGATCTTAGGCCCCTGGCATCGACGGGAGAGGAATCCCGAGAGGCCCCCGAGCAACTCGCATGGGGACTGGCCTTTCCTGAGGCCACCAGAGCGGGTCCCTGAGGTCCCCGTCGTAAGTTGAGCACCTGCCGCAACTCTAGAAAATCCAGGAGGTTCTCCCCTCCAGGCGAGATGAGGCCCATTTCCACTGAGCGTCTCGAGGCTAATTACACCTAACCTCTGGAACTTCCAAAGGGTCCTTCACACCCTTGCCGCAACTCAAGAAGTTCCCGACATACCCGTCTCCACTCGAGAGGAAGCACGAGAATCCCGCCCACATCCAGAGGAGCCCTGTTTCCTCCTCCTAGCTCGAGGGGAGGGATCCTTTCCCTGCGTGGTCGGGAAAGAATTCCCGGCATTTCCGTCGCATCTCAAGAGGAGGCTCTCTCAACAGGAAAGGCGATAGGAACTCCAGGGTCGTGCCACCATTCCCAGAGTCCCCCAGATGTCTCCGTCCGTTCCAGGGAAACCTGTTTTCCCAGCACTGCGTCGACTTTCAATCTGAAGATCGACTCACACCACGGTGGCACGTTGGACAGCCCTGTGGGAAAGCCTCGTGGGAAAGCCTCGAGGGAAAGCCACAGATCCCTTGATCCACGCGAATGGAAGCGCGACAGTGCTGCTACAACTCGAGAGGAAAGCGCACGTGCATGCCCCCACTCGAGAGGAGGACTGACTCCCCTGGGGAGACTCCAGAAGTACCCCAAGATCCATGTCAGCACTGGAGAGGAATCCTCAGGTTCCGGCACTGATTCCACACAAGGTCTTAGGCCCCGGCATCGACGGGAGAGGAATCCCGAGAGGCCCCCGAGCAACTCGCATGGGGACTGGCCTTTCCTGAGGCCACCAGAGCGGGTCCCTGAGGTCCCAGTCGTAAGTCGAGAGCACCTGCCGCAACTCGAGAAAATCCATTAGGTTCTCCCCTCCAGGCGAGATGAGGCCCTTTTCCGATGAGGCTCCTCAAGGCTAATCACAATTAAACGCTGGAATTTCCCACGGGTCCTTCACACCCTTGCTGCAACTCAAGAAGTTCCCCGTCATACCCGACTCCACTCGAGAAGAAGGACGAGAGTCCCGCCCACATACAGAGGAGCCCCGTTTCCGCCTCATAGCTCTAGAGGAGGGATCCTTTCCTTGCGTGGTCTGGAAAGTATTCCCGGCGTTTCCGTCGCATCTCAAGAGGAGGCGCTCTCCACTTGAAACGGGAGAGGAACTCCAGGTTCGTGCCACATTCCCACACTCCCCCAGATGTCTCATTCCATTCCACAGAAAACCATTTTTTCCTACACTGCCTCGACTTTCAAGCTGAGGATCGACTCACACCACGGTGGCATGTGGGACAGCCCTGTGGGAAAGCCTCGTGGGAAAGTCTCCTGAGAAAGCCTCGAGGGAAAGCCACAGATCCCATGATCCACGCGAAGGGAAGCTTGACACTGCTGCTACAGCTCGGGTGGAAAACCCACGTGCATATCTCCACTCGCGACGAGGAATGACTCCCCAGGGAGACTCCAGAAGTACCCAAGATCCATGTCAGCACTGGAGAGGAATCCTCAGGATCCGACACAGACTCCACACAAGGTCCCAGGCCCGGCATCGATGGGAGAGGAATCCCGAGAGGCCCCCGAGCAACTCGCATGGGGACTGGCCTTTGCTGAGGCCACCAGAGCGGGTCCCTGTGGTCCCGTCGTTTGTCGAGATCACCTGCCGCAACTCGAGAAAATCCAGGAGGTTCTCCCCTCCAGGCGAGATGAGGCCCATTTCCGCTGAGGCGTCTGGAGGCGAATCACACCTAACCTCTGGAAATTCCAAAGGGTCCTTCACACCCTTGCTGCAACTCAACAAGTTCCCCGACATGCCCATCTCCACTCCAGAGGAAGCACGAGAGTCCCGGCCCACATCCAGATGAGCCCCGTTTCCGCCTCCTAGCTCGAGAGGAGGTATCCTTTACCTTGCGTGTTCGGGAGAAGAATTCCCGGCGTTCCCGTCGCATCTCAAGAGGAGGCGCTCTCCAGGGGAAAGGCGAGAGGAACTCCAGGGTCATGCCACCATTCCCAGAGTCCCCCAGAAGTCTCCAGTCCATTCCAGGGAATCCTGTTTTCCCTGCACTGCCTCGACTTTCAAACCGAGGATCGAGACCACACCACGGTGGCACGCGGGACAGCCCTACGGAAAGCCTCGTGGGAAAGCCTCATGGGAAAGCCTCGAGGGAAAGCCCACAGATCCCTTGATCCCGCGCAAGGGAAGCGTGACACTGCTGCTACAGCTCGGGGAGGAAAGCGACACGGTGCATGCCCCCAACTCGAGACGAGGACGGACTACCCGCGGGAAGAACTCCAAGAAGTACCCCAAATCCATGTCAGCACTGGAGAGGAATCCTCAGGTTTCCGGCACCGACTCCACGCATGGTCTTTAAGCACCGGCATCGACGGTAGAGGAATCCCGAGAGGCCCCGAGCAACTCGCATGGGGACTGTCCTTTCCTGAAGGCCACCAGAGCGGGTCCCTGAGGTCCCCGTCGTAAGTCGAGAGCACCTGCCGCCAACTTGAGAAAATCCAGGAGGTTCTCCCCTCCAGGCCAGATGAGGCCCATTACCGCTGAGGCGTCTAGAGGCTAATCACACGTAACCTCTGGAACTTCCAAAGGGTCCTTCACACCCTTGCTGCAACTCAAGAAGTTCCCCGACTTACCCGTCTCCACTCGAGAGGAAGCACGAGAGTCCCGCCCACATCCAGAGGAGCCCCGGTTCCGCTTCCTAGCTCAGAGAGGAGGGATCCTTTCCCTGCGTGGTCGGGAAAGAATTCCAGGCGTTCCTTTCGCATCTCAAGAGCAGGCGATCTCCAGAGGAAAAGCGAGAGGAACTCCAGGGTCGTGCCACCATTCCCAGAGTCCCCCAAATGTCTCAGTCCATTCCAGGGAAAACTGTTTTCCCTGCACTGACCTCGACTTTCAAGCCAAGGATCGACTCACACCACGGTGGAACGTGGGACAGCCCTGTGGCAAAGCCTCGTCGGAAAGCCTCGAGGGAAAGCCACAGATCCCTTGATCCACGCGAAGGGAAGCGTGACACTGCTGCTACAGCTCGGGAGGAAAGTACATGTGCATGCCCCCACTCGAGACGAGGGACTGACTTCCCTGGGGAGACTTAAGAACTACCCCAAGATCCTTGTCAGCACTGGGAGAAGAATGCTCAGCTTCCGGAACCGACTTCCACACAAGATTTTAGGCCCCCGGCATCGTCGGGAGAGGAATCCCGAGAGGCCCCCGAGCAACTCGCAGGGGACTGGCCTTTCCTGAGGCCACCAGAGCGGGTCCCTGAGGTCCCCGGCGTAAGTCGAGAGCACCTGCCGCCAACTCGAGAAAATCCAGGAGGTTCTCCCCTCCAGTCGAGATGAGGCCATTTCCGCTGAGGCGTGTCAAGGAAATGACACCTAACCTCTGGAACTTCCAAAGGGTCCTCACCCCCTTGCTGCAACTCAAGAAGTTCCGCCGGACATACCCGTCTTCACTCGGAGAGGAAGCACGAGAGTCCTGCCAACATCCAGAGGAGCGCCGTTTCCGCCTCCTAGATCGAGAGGAGGGATCCTTTCCCTGCGTGGTCGGGAGAGAATTCCTGGCGTTCCCGTCGCATCTCAAGAGGAGGCACTCTCCACAGGAAAGGCGAGAGGAACTCCAGGGTTGTGCCACCATTCCCAGAGTCCCCCAGATGTCTCAGTCCATTCCAGGGAAACTTGTTTTCCCTGCAAAGCCTCGACTTTTCAAGCCGAGGATCGACTCACACCACGGTGGCCCGTGGGACAGCCCTGTGGGAAAGCCTGATGGGAAAGCCAAGAGGGAAAGACACAGATCCCTTGATTCATGCGAAGGGGAAGAGTGACACTGCTGCTACTCCTCGGGAGGATAGCGCACGTTCATGCCCCAACTCGTGACAAGGACTGACTCCCCTGGGGAGACTCCAGAAGTACCCCAAGATCCATGTCAGCACTGGAGAGGAATCCTCAGGTTCCGCCACCGACTCCACACAAGGTCTTAGGCCCCGGCATCGACAGGAGAGGAATCCCGAGAAGCCCCCTAGCAACTCGCACGGGGACTGGCCTTTGCTGAGGCCACCAGAGCGGGTCCCTGTGGTCCCCGTCGTTTGTCGAGATCACCTGCCGCAACTCGAGAAAATCCAGGAGGTTCTCCCCTCCAGGCGAGATGAGGCCCATTTCCGCTGAGGCGTCTGGAGGCGAATCACACCTAACCTCTGGAAATTCCAAAGGGTCCTTCACACCCTTGCTGCAACTCAAACAAGTTCCCCGACATGCCCATCTCCACTCCAGAGGAAGCACGAGAGTCCGGCCCACATCCAGCATGAGCCCCGTTTCCGCCTCCTAGCTCGAGAGGAGGTATCCTTTACCTTCGTGTTCGGGAGAGAATTCCCGGCGTTCCCGTCGCATCTCAAGAGGAGGCGCTCTCCAGGGGAAAGGCGAGAGGAACTCCAGGGTCATGCCACCATTCCCCAGAGCCCCCCAGAAGTCTCAGTCCATTCCAGGGAATCCTGTTTTCCCTGCACTGCCTCGACTTTCAAACCGAGGATCGAGACACACCACGGTGGCACGCGGGACAGCCCTACGGGAAAGCCTCGTGGGAAAGCCTCATGGGAAAGCCTCGAGGGAAACCCACAGATCCCTTGATCCGCGCAAAGGGAAGCGTGACACTGCTGCTACAGCTCGGGGAGGAAAGCGAACGTGCATGCCCCCACTCGAGACGAGGACGGACTACCCGCGGAAAACTCCAGAAGTACCCCAAAATCCAAGTCAGCACTGGAGAGGAATCCTCAGGTTCCGGCACCGACTCCACGCATGGTCTTAAGCACCGGCATCGACGGGAGATGGAATCCCGAGAGGCCCCCGAGCAACTCGCATGGGGACTGTCCTTTCCTGAAGCCACCAGAGCGGGTCCCTGAGGTCCCCGTCGTAAGTCGAGAGCACCTGCCGCAACTTGAGAAAATCCAGGAGGTTCTCCCCTCCAGGCCAGATGAGGCCCATTTCCGCTGAGGCGTCTAGAGGCTAATCACACGTAACCTCTGGAACTTCCAAAGGGTCCTTCACACCCTTGCTGCAACTCAAGAAGTTCCCCGACTTACCCGTCTCCACTCGAGAGGAAGCACGAGAGTCCCGCCCACATCCAGAGGAGCCCCGGTTCCGCTTCCTAGCTCGAGAGGAGGGATCCTTTCCCTGCGTGGTCGGGAAAGAATTCCAGGCGTTCCTTTCGCATCTCAAGAGCAGGCGATCTCCAGAGGAAAAGCGAGAGGGAACTCCAGGGTCGTGCCACCATTCCCAGAGTCCCCCAAATGTCTCAGTCCATTCCAGGGAAAACTGTTTTCCCTGCACTGCCTCGACTTTCAAGCCAAGGATCGACTCACACCACGGTGGAACGTGGGACAGCCCTGTGGCAAAGCGTCGTGGGAAAGCCTCGAGGGAAAGCCACAGATCCCTTGATCCACGCGAAGGGAAGCGTGACACTGCTGCTTCAGCTCGGGAGGAAAGTACACGTGCATGCCCCCACTGGAGACGAGGACTGACTTCCCTGGGGAGACTTAAGAACTACCCCAAGATCCTTGTCAGCACTGGAGAAGAATGCTCAACTTCCGGAACCGACTCCACACAAGATTTTAGGCCCCGGCATCGTCGGGAGAGGAATCCCGAGAGGTCCCGTACAACTTGCATGGGGACTGGCCTTTCCTGAGGCCACCAGAGCGGGTCCCTGAGGGCCCCGTCGTGGGTCGAGAGCACCTGCCGCAACTTGAGAAAATCCAGGAGGTTCTCCCTTCCAGGCGAGATGAGGACCATTTCCACTGAGGTGTCTCAAGGCTAATCACACCTAACTCTGGACCTTACAAAGGGTCCTTCACACCCTTGCTGCAACACAAGAAGATCCCAAACATACCCGTCTCCACTCGAGAGGAAGCATGAGAGTCCCGCCCACATTCAGAGGAGCCCCGATTCCCCCTCCTAGCTCGAGAGGAGGGATCCTTTCCCTGTTTGTTCGGGAAAGAATGCCCGGCATTCCCGTCGCAACTCAAGAGGAGGCGCTCAACACAGGAAAGGCGAGGGGAACTCAGGGTCGTGCCACCATTCCCAGAGTCCCCCAGATGTCTCAGTCCATTCCAGGGGAAACCTGTTTTCCCTGCACTGCCTCCACTTTCAAGCCGAGGATCGACTCACACCACGGTGGCACGTGGGACAGCCCTGTGGGGAAAGCCTCGTGGGAAAGCATCGCGGGAAAGCCTTGAGGGAAAGCCACAGATCCCTTGATCCTCGCGAAGGGAAGTGTGACACTGCTGCTACAGCTCGGGAGGAAAAGCTCACTTGCATGCCCCCACTCAAGACGACGACTAACTCCCCTGGGGAGACTCCAGAAGTACCCCAAGATCCATGTCAGCACTGGAGAGGAATGCTCAGGTTCCGGCACCGACTCCACACAAGTTCTTAGGCACCGGCATAGACGGGAGAGGAATCCTGAGAGGCCCCCGAGCAACTCGCATGGGGACTGGCCTTTCCTGAGGCCACTAGAGCGGGTCCCTGAGGTCCACGTCTTAAGTCGAGAGCACCTGCTGCAACTCGAGAAAATCCAGGAGGTTCTCCCCTTCAAGCGAGATGAGGCCCATTTTCGCTGAGGCGTCTCGAGGCTAATCACACCTAACCTCTGGAACTTCCAAAGGGTCCTTCACAACCTTGCTGCAACTCAAGAAGTTCCCCGACATACCCATCTCCACTCGAGAGGAAGCACGAGAGTCCCGGCCACATCCAGAGGAGCCCCGATTCTGCCTCCTAGCTCGAGAGGAGGGATCCTTTCCCTGCGTGGTCGGGAAAGAATTCCCGGCATTCCCGTCGCATCTGAAGAGGAGGGGCTCTCCACAGGAAAGGCGAGAGGAACTCCAAGGTCGTGCCACCATCCCCAGAGACAATCAGATGTCTCAGTCCCTTCCAGGGAAACCTATTTTCCCTGCACTGCCTCGACTTTCAAGCCGGGATCGACTCACATGAAGGGGGCACCTGGGACAGCCCTGTGGGAAAGCCTCGTGGGAAAGCCTCGAGGGAAAGCCACAGATCCCTTGATCCATCGCGAAGGGAAGCGTGACACTTCTGCTACACTCGGGAGGAAAGCGCACGTGCATGCCCCCACTCGAGACGAGGACTGACTCCCAGGGGAGACTCCAGAAGTTTCCCAAGATCCATGTCAGCACTGGAGAGGAATCCTCAGGTTCCGGCACCGACTCCACACAAGGTCTTAGGCCCCGGCATCGACGGGAGAGGAATCCCGAGAGGCCCCCCGAACAAATCGCATGGGGACTGGCCTTTCCTGAAGCCACCAGAGCGGGTCCCTGTTGTCCCCATCATAAGTCGAGAGCACCTGCCCCAAGTCGAGAAAATCCAGGAGGTTCTCCCCTCCACGGCGAGGATGAGGCCCATTTCCGCTGAGGAGTCTCGAGGCTAATCACACCTAACATCTGGAAATTCCAAAGGTCCTTCACACACTTGCTGCAAACTCAGAAGATGCCCAACATACCCGTCTCCACTCGAGAGGAAGCACGATAATCCCACCCACATCCAGAGGAGCCCCGTTTCCGTTTCCTAGCTCGGAGAGGAGGTATCGTTTCCCCTGCGTGGTCGGGGAAAAGAATGCCCGGCATTCCCGTCGGAGAGGAATCCCGAGATCCCGTACAACTTGCATGGGGACTGGCCTTTCCTGAGGCCACCAGAGCGGGTCCCTGAGGGCCCCGTCGTGGGTAGAGAGCACCTGCCGCAACTGAGAAAATCCAGGAGGTTCTCCCTTCCAGGCGAGATGAGGACCATTTCCACTGAGGTGTCTCAAGGCTAATCACACCTAACCTCTGGACCTTACAAAGGGTCCTTCACACCCTTGCTGCAACTCAAGAAGATCCCAACATACCCGTCTCCACTCGAGAGGAAGCATGAGAGTCCCGCCCACATTCAGAGGAGCCCCGATTCCCCCTCCTAGCTCGAGAGGAGGGATCCTTTCCCTGGTTCGGGAAAGAATCCGGCATTCCCGTCGCAACTCAAGAGGAGGCGCTCAACACAGGAAAGGCGAGGAACTCCAGGGTCGTGCCACCATTCCCAGAGTCCCCCAGATGTCTCAGTCCATTCCAGGGAAACCTGTTTTCCCTGCACTGCCTCCACTTTCAAGCCGAGGATCGACTCACACCACGGTGGCACGTGGGACAGCCCTGTGGGAAAGCCTCGTTTTGAGGGAAAGCCACAGATCCCTTGATCCTCGCGAAGGAAGGTGACACTGCCAGGAAAGCATGCATGCCCCCACTCGAGACGAGACTGACTCCCCTGGGGAGACTCCAGAAGTACCCCAAGATCCATGTCAGCACTGGAGAGGAATCCTCAGACTCCACACCTTATTCTGCAACTGCATGGGACTGGCCTTTCCTGAGGCCACCAGAGCGGTCCCTGAGGCCCCTAGAGAGCACCTGCCGCAACTGAGAAAATCCAGGAGGTTCTCCCTTCCAGGCGAGATGAGGCCCATTTCCAGAGGCGTCTCGAGGCTAATCACACCTAACCTCTGGAAAAAGGGTCCTTCACACCCTTGCTGCAACTCAAGAAGTTCCCGACATACCCGTCTCCACTCGAGAGGAAGCACGAGAGTCCCCCACATCAGAGGAGCCCCGATTCCCCTCCTAGCTCGAGAGGAGGGATCCTTTCCCTGTTTGGTCGGGAAAGAATTCCCGGCATTCCCGTCGCAACTCAAGAGGAGGCGCTCAACACAGGAAAGGCGGAGGAACTCCAGGTCGTGCCACCATTCCCAGAGCCCCCAGATGTCTCAGTCCATTCCAGGGAAACCTGTTTTCCCTGCACTGCCTCCACTTTCAAGCCGAGGATCGACTCACACCACGGTGGCACGTGGGACAGCCCTGTGGGAAAGCCTCGTGGGAAAGCCTCGTGGGAAAGCCTGAGGGAAAGCCACAGATCCCTTGATCGCGAAGGGAAGCGTGACACTGCTGCTACAGCTCGGGAGGAAAGCGCACTTGCATGCCCCCACTCAAGACGACGACTAACTCCCCTGGGGAGACTCCAGAAGTACCCCAAGATCCATGTCAGCACTGGAGAGGAATCCTCAGGTTCCGGCACCGACTCCACACAAGTTCTTAGGCACCGGCATAGACGGGAGAGGAATCCTGAGAGGCCCCCGAGCAACTCGCATGGGGACTGGCCTTTCCTGAGGCCACTAGAGCGGGTCCCTGAGGTCCACGTCTTAAGTCGAGAGCACCTGCTGCAACTCGAGAAAATCCAGGAGGTTCTCCCCTTCAAGCGAGATGAGGCCCATTTTCGCTGAGGCGTCTCGAGGCTAATCACACCTAACCTCTGGAACTTCCAAAGGGTCCTTCACAACCTTGCTGCAACTCAAGAAGTTCCCCGACATACCCATCTCCACTCGAGAGGAAGCACGAGAGTCCCGGCCACATCCAGAGGAGCCCCGTTTCTGCCTCCTAGCTCGAGAGGAGGGATCCTTTCCCTGCGTGGTCGGGAAAGAATTCCCGGGTTCCCGTCGCATCTGAAGAGGAGGGGCTCTCCACAGGAAAGGCGAGAGGAACTCCAAGGTCGTGCCACCATCCCCAGAGACAATCAGATGTCTCAGTCCCTTCCAGGGAAACCTATTTTCCCTGCACTGCCTCGACTTTCAAGCCGGGATCGACTCACATGAAGGGGGCACCTGGGACAGCCCTGTGGGAAAGCCTCGTGGGAAAGCCTCGAAAGGAAAGCCACAGATCCCTTGATCACGCGAAGGGAAGCGTGACACTTCTGCTACACTCGGGAGGAAAGCGCACGTGCATGCCCCCACTCGAGACGAGGACTGACTCCCAGGGGAGACTCCAGAAGTTTCCCAAGATCCATGTCAGCACTGGAGAGGAATCCTCAGGTTTCCGGCACCGACTCCACACAAGGTCTTAGGCCCCGGCATCGACGGGAGAGGAATCCGAGAGGCCCCGAACAAATCGCATGGGGACTGGCCTTTCCTGAAGCCACCAGAGCGGGTCCCTGTTGTCCCCATCATAAGTCGAGAGCACCTGCCCCAAGTCGAGAAAATCCAGGAGGTTCTCCCCTCCACGCGAGATGAGGCCCATTTCCGCTGAGGAGTCTCGAGGCTAATCACACCTAATATCTGGAAATTCCAAAGGTCCTTCACACACTTGCTGCAACTCAAGAAGATGCCCAACATACCCGTCTCCACTCGAGAGGAAGCACGATAATCCCACCCACATCCAGAGGAGCCCCGTTTCCGTTTCCTAGCTCGAGAGGAGGTATCGTTTCCCTGCGTGTCGGGGAAGGAATTCCCGGCGTTCCCGTCGCATCTCAAGAGAAGGCGCTCTCCACAGGAAAGGCGAGAGGAACTCCAGGGTCGTGCCACCATTCCCAGATTCCCCCAAATGTCTCAGTCCATTCCAGGGAAACCTGTTTTCCCTGCACTGCCTCGACTTTCAAGCTGAGGATCGATTCACACCACGGTGGCACGTGGGACAGCCCTGTGGGAAAGCCTCGTGGGAAAACCTCGTGGGAAAGCCTCCTTGGAAAGCCATAGATCCCTTGATCCACGCGAAGTGAAGCGTGACACTGCTGCTACAGCTCGGGAGGAAAGCGCACGTGCATGCCCCCACTCGAGACGAGGACTGACTTTCCTGGGGAGACTCCAGAAGTACCCCAAGATCCATGTCAGCACTGGAGAGGAATGCTCAGGTTCCGGAACCAACTCCACACAAGATCTTAGGCACCGGCATCGAAGGGAGAGGAATCCTGAGAGGCCCCCGAGCAACTCGTATGGGGACTGGCCTTTCCTGAGGCCACCAGAGCGGGTACCAGGGTCTCCGTCGTAAGTCGAGAGCACCTGCCGCAACTCGAGAAAATCCAGGAGGTTCTCCCCTCCAGGAGAGATGAGGCCCATTACCGCAGAGGCGACTTGAGGCTAATCACATCAAAGATCTGGAACTTCCAAAGGGTCCTTCACACCCTTGCTGCAACTCAAGAAGTTCCCCGACATACCCGTCTCCACTCGAGAGGAAGCACGAGAGTCCCGCCTACATCGAGAGGAGCCCCGTTTCCGCCTCCTAGCTCGAGAGGAGAGATCCTTTCCCTGCGTGTTCGGGAAAGAATTCCCGGCGTTCCCGTCGCATCTCAAGAGGAGGCGCTCTCCACAGGAAAGGCGAGAGGAACTCCAGGGTCGTGCCACATTCCCAGAGTCCCCCAGAAGACTCAGTCCGTTCCAGGGAAACCTGTTTTCCCTGCACTGCCTCGACTTTCAAGCCGAGGATCGACTAACACCACGGTGGAACGTGGGACAGCCCTGTGGGAAAGCCTCGTGGGAAAGCCTCGAGGGAAAGCCACAGATCCGTTGATCCTCGCGAAGAGAATGGTGACACTGCTGCTACAGCCTGGGTGGAAAGCCACGTGCATGCCCCCACTCGAGACGAGACTGACTCCCCTGGGGAGACTCCAGAAGTACCCCAAGATCCATGTCAGCACTGGAGAGGCATCCTCAGGTTCCGCACTTACTCCACACAAGGTCTTAGTCCCCAGCATCGACGGAAGAGGAAACCCGAGAGGCCCCTGTGAGGCCCCCGAGCAACTCGCATGGGGACTTGCCTTTCCTGAGGCCACCAGAGCGGCTCCCTGAGAGGTCCCGACGTTATTAGAGAGCACGTGCCGCAACTCGAGAAAATCCAGGAGGTTCTCCCCTCCAGGCGAGATGAGGCCCATTTCCGCAGAGGCGTCTCGAGGCTAATCACATCTCATATCTGGAATTTCCAAAGGGTCCTTCACACCCTTGCTGCAACTCAAGAAGTTCCCCGACATACCCGTCTCCACTCGAGAAGAAGCACGAGAGTTCCACCCACATCTAGAGGAGCCCCGTTTCCGCCTCCTAGCTGAGAGGAGGATCCTTTCCCTGCGTGGTCGGGATAGAATTCCCGGCGTTCCCTTCGCATCTCAAGAGGGGCACTCTCCACAGGAAAGGCGAGAGGAACTCCAGGCTAGTGCCACCATTCCCAGAGACAACCAGATGTCTCCGAACATTCCAGGGAAACCTATTTTCCCTGCACTGCCTCGACTTTCAAGCCGAGGATCGACTCACACCACGGTTGCAATGTGGGACAGCCCAAGCCTCGTGGAAAGCCTCGTGGGAAAGCCTCCTTGGAAAAGCCC
>NW_017217192.1:0-12707 GCF_001704415.2 Capra hircus | reverse complement strand
GGGGAGACTCACGCGGATTCCTCTCCCCGTCGATGCTGGGGCCTAAGACCTTTGTGGAGTCGGTGCCGTAAAGTGAGGGTTCCTCTCCAGTGCTGACATGGATCTTGGGGTACTTCTGGAGTCTCCCCAGGGGAGTCAGTCCTCGTCTCGAGTGGGGCATGCACGTGTACTTTTCCTCCCGACCAGAAGCAGCAGTGTCACGCTTCCCTTCGCGTGATCAAAGCATCTGTCGCTTTCCCTCGAGGCTTTCCACCAGGCTTTCCCACAGGGCTGTCCCACGTGCCACCGTGGTGTGAGTCGATCCTCGCTTGAAAGTCGAGGCAGTGCAGGGAAAACAGGTTTCCCTGGAATGGACTGAGACATCTGGGGGACTCTGGGGATGGTGGCACGACCCTGGAGTTCCTCTCGCCTTTCCTGTGGACAGCGCCTCCTCTTGAGATGCGACGGGAACACCGGGAATTCTTTCCCGACCGCGCAGGAAAAGGATCCCTCCTCTCGAACTTGGAGGCGGAAACGGGGGCTCTCTGGATGTGGCCGGGACTCTCGTGCTTCCTCTCGAGTGGAGACGGGTATGTTGGGGAAATTCTTGAGTTGCAGCAAGGGTGTGAAGGATCCTTTGGAATTCCAGAGGTTAGGTGTGTTTAGAGTCGAGACGCCTCAGCGGAAATGGGCCTCATCTCCCCTGGAGGGGAGAACCTCCTGGATTTTTTCGAGTTGTGGTACGTGCTCTCGCCTTACGACGGGGACCACTGGGACCCGCTCTGGTGGCCTCAGGAAAGGCCAGTCCCATGCGAGTTGCTCGGGGCCTCTCGGGATTCCTCTCCCGTCCATGCCAGGGCCTAAGACCTTGTGTTGAGTCGGTGCCTACCGGGGTCCAGCCCCGGTGGATCCAGGAAATTCGAAGGGTGGACGGCGTTGGCGTGGAAAGACTTGTTTGTTTATTAATGTAAGATTAGATTAAGAAACTATAGTGTAGTAAGAAGATTAAATGGAGGAAGAGGGCTGAATAGCTTGGTTTACGCGGAAGGCCAATAAAATTCCAGACAAGGAATTTGCACCATCTACGTTGGGCCACCGGGCCCGCTTGAATATCTAAGGGTGCCTCGCCTTAAGCTCCCTTTCGTGTGGGTCTTAACAGCCGGGGCAAGTAAGTAGACCTGGCGAGCCTCCGGCCCCAGATGGAGATTCAGCCTGAAGTTAAAGTAAAGAGCAGAGAGAGGGAACGGGAGAGAGAAGAGAGAGAGAGAGACATGGGGGGAGCCAGAGTCCCAAGAAACCAGGCCGAGAGACTAGTTCGAGAAACTGGCCCCCATCCTTTATTGTTCAGAAGGCCTTTTATACTTTTGATAAAACACGGAGATCAATGGGGTAACACAAAATTATGTAGCGTTCGCAACCCAGATTCTTTCCGTATATCATTTTGTATACAAAAGGTCTCAGGTGATTTACATTATCTTTTGGCCAAGAGGCTTGTTAACACTTTTTGGCTCTCTTCCTTAATGAATGTTAATTTTGTTTCCCCTGAAGTGTTTTTTTTTTAATCTGCATCTCCTTAAAGCATTAAAGTTACATCTCTATAGAACAAAGGTGCAGTGGGATATAACAAAGAAGGTACTTAACTCAAAGATCTAATGTTGCTAATACCAGGTCTACTACTTGTTTTTCTATATACCAACTATATCTAAAAATAAAGGATATGAAAATTTGGCCAGCAAGCATTGACCCAAAAAATGAAACCTTTAATCAGTCCTATTCTAAAGATTTTGACTCCTCGGAAGCTGCTACATTCCTAGGATATTTTAAGCTTCCTGTGACTCCTGCGGTCAGGAGGCCTCAAACAATCACAATGCGCAGTTGTACGAGTCCTGCAGGCAGGCTAGACAGCCATCGGAGGGGTTTTTGGATTGAAACACTCTTTCAAATGCAGAAGACTAAAGCCCTGAATTGACTTTTTCCAGAAAATGTCAGAAGAGTGGAAAAGCAGAGCACAAAAGCCGGCAGATTTTTGTTGGGGTACGTGCTTAGGAATTTGCAGAGGGGTCCCTGAAGTCTGAGCACGCCTTGCGTATGTCAGCTTCATTCCTCATGACCTTGTCACGGGCGGGATTCCTCACACTGGCTCCCAGCAGGTGCCGGAACCTGAGGATTCCTCTCCAGTGCTGACATGGATCTTGGGGGTACTTCTGGAGTCTCCCCAGGGGAGTCAGTCCTCGTCTCGAGTGGGGGCATGAACGTGCGCTTTCCTCTCGAGCTGTAGCAGCAGAGTCACGATTCCCTTCGCGTGGATCAAGAGATCTGTGGCTTTACCTCGAGGCTTTCCCACGAGGCTTTCCCACGAGGCTTTCCCACAGGGCTGTCCAACGTGCCACCGTGGTGTGAGTCGATCCTCGGCTTGAAGGTCGAGGCAGTGCAGGGAAAACAGGTTTCCCTGGAATGGACTGAGATATCTGGGGACTCTGGGAATGGTGGCACGACCCTGGAGTTCCTCTCCCCTCTCCGGTGGAGAGCGACTCCTCTTGAGATGTGACGGGAACGCCGGGAATTCTTTCCCGACCACGTAGGAAAGGATCCCTCCTCTCGAGCTAGGAGGCGGAAACGGGGCTCCTCTGGATGTGGGCGGGACTCTTGTGCTTCCTCTCGAGTGGAGACGGGTATGTCGGGGAACTTCTTGAGTTGCAGCAAGGGTGTGAAGGACCCTTTGGAAGTTCCAGAGGTTAGGGTGTGTTTAGACTCGAGACGCCTCAGCGAAAATGGGCCTCATCTCCCTGGAGGGGAGAACCTCCTGTATTATCTCGAGTTGCAGCAGGTGCTCTCGACATAGGACGGGGAACTCAGGGACCCGCTCTGGTGGCCTCAGGAAAGGCCAGACCCATGCGAGTTGCTCTGTGGCCTCTCGGGATTCCTCTCCTGTCGATGCCGTGGCCAAGGCCTTGTGTGGAGTCGGTTCCGGAACCTGAGGATTTCTCTCCAGTGCTGACATGGATCTTGGGTACTTCTGGAGTCTCCCCAAGGGAGTCAGTCCTCGTCTCGAGGGGAGGCATGCACGTGCGCTTTCCTCCCGAGCTGTAGCAGCAGTGTCGCGCTTCCCTTCGCGTGTATCAAGGGATCTGTGGCTTTCCCTCGAGGCTTCCCACGAGGCTTTCCCACAGGTCTGTCCCACATGCTACAGTGGTGAGAGTCGATCCTCGGCTTGAAAGTCGAGGCAGTGCAGGGAAAACAGGTTTCCCTGGAATGGACTGAGACATCTGGGGGACTCTGGAATGGTGGCACAACCCTGGAGTTCCTCTCGCCTTTCTTGTGGAGAGCGCCTCCTCTTGAAATGCGACGGGAATGCTGGGAATAAATGACCGACCACGCAGGGAAAGGATCCCCTCCTCCCGAGCTAGGAGGCGGAAATGGGGCTCCTCTGGATGTGGGCGGGACTCTCGTGCTTCCTTTCGAGTGGAGACAGGTATGTCCGGGAACTTCTTGAGTTGCAGCAAGGGTGTGAAGAACACTTTGGAAGTTCCAGAGGTTAGTGTGATTAGCTTGGAGGACGCCTCAGCGGAAATGGGCCCTCATCTCGCCTGGAGGGGAGAACCTCCTGGATTTTCTCGAGTTGCGGCAGGTGCTATCGACTTACGTCGGGGACCTCAGGGACCCGCTCTGGTGGCCTCAGGAAAGGCCAGTCCCCTTGCGAGTTGCTCGGGGGCCTCTCGGGATTCCTCTCCCATCGATGCCGGGGCCTAAGACCTTGTGTGGAGTCCGGTGCCGGAAACTGAGGATTCCTCTCCAGTGCTGAAATGGATCATGGTGTACTTCTGGAGTCTCCCAAGGCAGTCAGTCCTCGTCTCGTGTGGGGGCATGCACGTGCGCTTTCCTCCCGAGCTGTAGCAGGAGTGTCATATTTCCCGTCGAGTCGATCAAGGGATCAGTGGCTTTCCCTCGAGGCTTTCCCACAGGGCTTTCCCACAGGGCTGTCCCACGTGCCACCGTGGTGTGAGTCGATCCTCAGCTTGAAAGTCGAGGCAGTGCAGGGAAAACAGGTTTCCCTGGAATGGACTGAGACATCTGGGGGACTCTGGGAATGGTGGCACGAACCTGGAGTTCCTCTCGCCTTTCCTGTGGAGAGCGCCTCCTCTTGAGATGCGACGGGGAACGCCGGGAATTCTTACCCGACCACGCAGGGAAAGGATCCCTCGTCTCAAGCCAGGAGGCGGAAACGGGGCTCCTCTGGATGTGGGCGGGACTCTAGTGCTTCTTCTTGTGTGGAGACTGGTATATCGGGGAACTTCTTGAGTTGCAGCAAGGGTGTGAAGAACCCTGTGGAAGTTCCAGAGGTTAGGTGTGATTAGCCTGGAGACGCCTCAGCGGAAATGGGCCTCAACTCGCCTGGAGCGGAGAAACCTCCTGGATTTTCTAGAGTTGGGCAGGGTCTCTCGAGTTACGACGGGGACCTCAGGGACCCGCTCTGGTGGCCTCAGGAAAGGCCAGTGCCCATGGGAGTTGCAAGGGGGCCTTTCGAATTCCTCTCCCGTCGATGTCGGGGCCTAAGACCTTGTGTGGAGTTGGGGCTGGAACCTGAGGATTCCTCTCCAGTGCTGACATGGATCTTGGGGTACTTCTGGAGTCTCTCCTGGGGAGTCAGTGCTCATCTCGTGTGGGGGCATGCACTTGAGCGTTCCTCACGAACTGTAGCAGCAGTGTCACACTTCCCATCGCGGGGATCAAGGGATCTGTGGCTTTCCCTCCGAGGCTTTCCGAAGAGGCTTTCCCACAGGGCTGTCCCACCAGGGACATGCCATGGTGGAGTGAGTGGATCCTCGGCGTGAAAGTAGAGGCAGTGCAGGGAAAACAAGTTCCTCTGGAATGGACTGAGACATCTGGGGTCCCTTGGAATTGTGGCAAGACACTGGAGTTTCTCTCGCCTTTCCTGTTGAGAGCGCCTCTTCTTGAGATGCGACGGGAAAGCCGGGAATTCTTTCCAGACGAAGCAGGAAAAGAATCCCTAATCTCAAGCTACGAGGTGGAATCCAGGCTCCTCTGGATGTGGGCGGGACCCTCGTGCTTCCTCTTGAGTGGAGACTGGTATGTCGGGGAACTTCTTGAGTTGCAGCAAGCGTGTGAAGGACCCTTTGGAAGTTCCAGAGGTTAGGTGTGATTAGCCTCGAGACGCCTCAGCGGAAATGGACCTCATCTTGCCAGGAGGGGAGAAAATCCTGGATGTTCTCGAGTTGCTGCAGGTGCTCTCGACTTAAGACGGGGACCTCAGGGACCCGCTCTGGTGGCCTCAGGAAAGGCCAGTCCCCATGCGAGTAGCTCGGGGGCCACTTGGGATTCCTCTCCCTTCGATGCCGGGCCTAAGACCTTGTGTGGAGTCAGTGCTGGAACCTGAGGATTCCTCTCCAGTGCTGACAGGATCTTGGGGTACTTCTGGAGTCTCCCCAGGGAGTCAGTCCTCCTCTCAGAGGGGCATGCACGTGCGCTTTCCTCCCGACTGTAGCAGCAGTGTAACCCTCCCGTCGCCTGGATCATGTGATCAGTGGCTTTCCCTCGAGCCTTTCCCACGAGCTTTCCACGAGGCTTTCCACGAGGCTTTCTCACAGGGCTCTCCCACGTGCCCACCGTGGTGTGAGTCATCCTCGCTTGAAAGTCGAGGCAGTGCAGGGAAAACAGGTTTCCCTGGAATGGACTGAGACATCTGGGGACTCTGGTAATGGTGGCACGAACCTGGAGTTCCTCTCGCCTTTCCTGTGGAGAGCACCTCCTCTTGAGATGCGACGGGAACGCCGGGAATTCTTTCCAGACCAGCAGGGAAAGGGTCCCTCCTCTCCAGCTATGAGGCGGAAACGGGGCTCCTCTGGATGTGGGCGGGACTCTCGTGCTTCGTCTCGAGTGGAGACGGGTATATCGGGGAACTTCTTGAGTTGCAGCAAGAGTGTGAAGGACCCTTTGGAAGTTCCAGAGGTTAGGTATGATTAGCCTCGAGAAGCCTCAGCGGAAATGGGCCTCATCTCGCCTGGAGGGGAGAACCTCCTGGATTTTCTCGAGTTGCGGCAGGTGCTCTGGACTTAAGACGGGGACCTCAGGGACCCGCTCTGGTGGCCTCAGGAAAGGCCAGTCCCCATGCGAGTTGCTTGGGTCCTCTCGGGATTCCTCTCCCGTCGATGCCGGGCCCTAAGACCTTGTGTGGAGTCGGGGCCGGAACCTGAGGATTCCTCTCCAGTGCTGACATGGATCTTGGGGTACTTCTGAAGTCTCCCCAGGGGAGTCAGTCCTCGTCTCGAGTGGGGGCATGCACGTGCGCTTTCCTCCCGAGCTGTAGCAGCAGTGTCACGCTTCCCTTCGCGTGATCAAGGGATCTGTGGCTTTCCCTCCAGGCATTCCAGGAGGCTTTCCCACGAGGCTTTCCCACAGGGCTATCCCACGTGCCACCGTTGGTGTGAGTGATCCTCTTTGAAAGTCGAGGCAGTGCAGGGAAAACAGGTTTCCCTGGAGTGGACTGAGACATCTGGGGACTCTGGGAATGGTGGCACGACCCTCGCCTTTCCTGTGGAGAGCGCCTCCTCTTGAGATGCGACGGGAACGCCGGGAATTCTTTCCCGACCACGCAGGGAAAGGATCCCTCCTCTCGAGCTAGGAGACGGAAACGTGGCTCCTCTGGATGTGGGCGGGACTCTCGTGCTTCCTCTCGAGTGGCGACGGGTATGTCGGGGAACTTCTTGAATTGCAGCAAGGGTGTGAAGGACCCTTTGAAAGTTCCAAATGTTAGATGTGATTAGCCTCGAGACGCCTCAGCGGAAATGGGCCTCATCTCAAATGGAGGGGAGAACCTCCTGGATTTTTCTCGAGTTTGCGGCAGGTGCTCTCGACTTACGACGGGGACTCAGGGACCCGCTCTGGTGGCCTCAGGAAAGGCCAGTCCCCATGCGAGTTGCTCCAGGGGCCTCTCGGGATTCCCTCTCCCGTCAATGCCGGGCCTAAGACCTTGTGTGGAGTCGGTGCCGGAACCTGAGGATTCCTCTCCAGTGCTAGACATGGATCTTGGGGTCTTCTGGAGTCTCCCCAGGGGAGTCAGTCCTCGTCTCGAGTGGGGGCATGCACGTGCGCTTTCCTCCCGAGCTGTAGCAGCAGTGTCGCGCTTCTCCTTCGCGTGGATCAAGGGATCTGTGGCACCCTCGAGGCTTTCCCACGAGGCTTTCACACAGGCGGGCTGTCCCACGTGCCACCGTGATGTGAGTCGATCCTCGGCATTGAAAGTCGAGGCAGTGCAGGGAAAACAGGTTTCCCTGGAAATGGACTGAGACATCTGGGGGACTCTGGGAATGCTGGCACGACCCTCGGAGTTCCTCTCGCCTTTCCTGTGAGAGCGCCTCCTCTTGAGATTGCACGGGAATCGCGGGAATTCTTTCCCGACCACGCAGGGAAAGGATCCCTCCTCTCGAGCTAGGAGGTCGAAACGGGGCTCCTCTGGATGTGGCGGACTCTCGTGCTTCCTCTCGAGTGGAGACGGTATGTCGGGGAACTTCTTGAGTTGCAGCAAGGGTGTGAAGGACCCTTTGGAAGTTCCCAGAGGTTAGGTGTGATTAGCCTCGGAGACGCCTCAGCGGAAATGGGCCTCATCTCGCCTGGAGAGGAGAACCTCCTGGATTTTCTCGAGTTGCGGCAGGTGCTCTCGACTTACGACGGGGACCTCAGGGACCCGCTCTGGTGGCCTCAGTAAAGGCCATTCCCCATGCGAGTTGCTCGGGGGCCTCTCGGGATTCCTCTCCCTCGATGCCGGGGCCTAAGATCCTTGTGTGGAGTCAGTGCCGGAACGCTGAGGATTCCTCTCCAGTGCTGACATGGATCTTGGGTACTTCTGGAGTCTCCCCAGTGGAGTCAGTCCTCGTCTCGAGTGGGGCATGCACGTGCGCTTTCCTCCCGAGCTTGTAGCCAGCAGTGTCACGCTTCCCTTCGCGTGGATCAAGGGATCTGTGGCTTTCCCTCGAGGCTTTCCCAAGAGGCTTTCCCACAGGAGGCTGTCCCACGTGCCACCGTGGTTGTGAGTCGATCCTCGGCTTGAAAGTCGAGGCAGTGCAGGGAAAACAGGTTTCCCTGGAATGGACTGAGACATCTGGGGGACTCTGGGGAATGGTGGCACGACCCTGGAGTCCTCTCGCCTTTCCTGTGGAAGAGCGCCTCCTCTTGAGATGCGACGGGAATGCCGGGAATTCTTTCCCGAGCACGCAGGAAAGGATCCCTCCTCTCGAGCTAGGAGGCGAAACTGGGGCTCCTCTGGATGTGGGCTGGGACTCTCGTGCTTCCTCTCGAGTGGAGACGGTATGTCGCGGGAACTTCTTGAGTTGCAGCAAGGGTGTGAAGGAACCTTTGGAAGTTCCAGAGAGTTAGGTGTGATTAGCCTCGAGACGCCTCAGCGGAAATGGGCCTCATCTCGCCTGGAGGGAGAACCTCCTGGATTTTCTCGAGTTGCGGCAGGTGCTCTCGACTTACGACGGGGACCTCAGGGACCCGCTCTGGTGGCCTCAGGAAAGGCCAGTCCCCTTGCGAGTTGCTCGGGGCCTCTCGGGATTCCTTCTCCCGTCGATGCCGGGCCTAAGACCTTGTGTGGAGTCAGTGTCCGGAAACTGAGGATTCCTCTCCAGTGCTGACATGGATCTTGGGGTACTTCTGGAGTCTCCCCAGTGGCAGTCAGTCCTCGTCTCGATGTGGGGGCATGCACGTGCGCTTTCCTCCCGAGCCTGTAGCAGGCAGTGTCATCGCTTCCCTTCGCGTGGATCAAGGGATCAGTGGCTTTCCCTCGAGGCTTTCCACAGGGCTTTCCCACAGGGCTGTCCACGTGCCACCGTGGTGTGAGTCGATCCTCAGCTTGAAAGTCGAGGCAGTGCAGGGAAAACAGGTTTCCCTGGAATGGACTGAGACATCTGGGGGACTCTGGGAATGGTGGCACGAACCTGGAGTTCCTCTCGCCTTTCCTGTGGAGAGCGCCTCCTCTTGAGATGCGACGGGAACGCCGGGAATTCTTACCCGACACGCAGGGAAAGGATCCCTCGTCTCAAGCTAGGAGGCGGAAACGGGGCTCCTCTGGATGTGGGCGGGACTCTCGTGCTTCTTCTTGTGTGGAGACTGGTATATCGGGGAACTTCTTGAGTTGCAGCAAGGGTGTGAAGAACCCTTGGAAGTTCCAGAGGTTAGGTGTGATTAGCCTGGAGACGCCTCAGCGGAAATGGGCCTCATCTCGCCTGGAGGGGAGAACCTCCTGGATTTTCTCGAGTTGCAGCAGGTGCTCTAGTCTTACGACGGGGACCTCAGGGACCCTCTGGTGGCCTCAGGAAAGGCCATTCCCATGCGAGTTGCTCGGGGGCCTCTCGGGATTCCTCTCCCGTCGATGCCGGGGCCTAAGACCTTGTGTGGAGTGGGTGCTGGAACCTGAGGATTCCTCTCCAGTGCTGACATGGATCTTGGGGTACTTCTGGAGTCTCCCAGTGGAGTCAGTCCTCGTCTCGAGTGGGGGAATGCACGTGCGCTTTCCTCCCGAGCTGTAGCAGCAGTGTCGCGCTTCCTTCGCGAGGATCAAGGGATCTGTGCTTTCCCTCGAGGCTTTCCCAGGAGGCTTTCCCACAGGCTGTCCCACGTGCCACCGTGGTGTGAGTCGATCCTGGGCTTGAAAGTCGAGGCAGTGCAGGGAAAAGGTTTCCCTGGAATGGACTGAGACATCTGGGGGACTCTGGGAATGGTGGCACGACCCTGGAGTTCCTCTCGCCTTTCCTGTAGAGAGTTCCTCCTCTTGAGATGCGACGGGAACGCCGGGAATCTTTCCGAGCACGCAGGAAAGGATCCCTCCTCTCGAGCTAGGAGGCGGAAACGGGGCTCCTCTGGATGTGGGCTAACTCTCGTGCTTCCTCTCGAGTGGAGACGGGTATGTCGGGAACTTCTTGAGTTGCAGCAAGGGTGTGAAGGACCCTTTGGAAGTTCCAGAATTTAGGTGTGATTAGCCTCGAGACGCCTCAGCGGAAATGGGCCTCATCTCGCCTGGAGGGGAGAACCTCCTGGATTTTCTCGAGTTGGGCAGGTGCTCTCGACTTACGACGGGGACCTCAGGGACCCGCTCTGGTGGCCTCAGGAAAGGCCAGTCCCATGCGAGTTGTCGGGGGCCTCTCGGGATTCCTCTCCTCGATGCCGGGGCCTAAGACTTGTGTGGAGTCAGTGCCGGAACGTGAGGATTCCTCTCCAGTGCTGACATGGATCTTGGGGTACTTCTGGAGTCTCCCCAGGGGAGTCAGTCCTCGTCTCGAGGGGGCATGCACGTGCGCTTTCCTCCCCAGCTTTTGCAGCAGTGTCACGCTTCCCTTTGCTTGGATCAAGGGATCTGTGGCTTTTCCTCGAGGATTTCCGCAGGGCTTTCCCACAGGGCTGTCCCACGTGCCACCGTGGTGTGAGTCGATCCTCGGCTTGAAAGTCGAGGCAGTGCAGGGAAACAGGTTTCCCTGGAATGGACTGAGACATCTGGGGGACTCTGGGAATGGTGGCACGACCTGGAGTTCCTCTCGCCTTTCCTGTGAAGAGCGCCTCCCTTGAGATGCGACGGGAATGACGGGAATTCTTTCCCGAGCACGCAGGGAAAGGATCCCTCCTCTCGAGCTAGGAGGCGGAAACGGGGCTCCTCTGGATGTGGGCGGGACTCTCGTGCTTCCTCTCGAGTGGAGACGGTATGTCGGGAACTTCTTGAGTTGCAGCAAGGGTGTGAAGAACCTTTGGAAGTTCCAGAGGTTAGGTGTGATTAGCCTGGAGACGCCTCAGCGGAAATGGGCCTCATCTCGCCTGGAGGGAGAACCCTCCTGGATTTTCTCGAGTTGCGGCAGGTGCTCTCGACTTACGACGGGGACCTCAGGGACCCGCTCTGGTGGCCTCAGGAAAGGCCAGTCCCTTGCGAGTTGCTCGGGGCCTCTCGGGATTCCTCTCCCATCGATGCCGGGGGCCTAAGACCTTGTGTGGAGTCGGTGCCGGAACCTGAGGATTCCTCTCCAGTGCTGAATGGATCTTGGGTACTTCTGGAGTCTCCCCAGGGAGTCAGTCCTCGTCTCGTGTGGGGGCATGCACGTGCGCTTTCCTCCCGAGCTGTAGCAGCAGTGTCATATTTCCCTCGCTGATCAAGGGATCAGTGGCTTTCCCTCGAGGCTTTCCCACAGGGCTTTCCCACAGGGCTGTCCCACGTGCCACCGTGGTGTGAGTCGATCCTCGCTTGAAAGTCGAGGCAGTGCAGGGAAAACAGGTTTCCCTGGAATGGACTGAGACATCTGGGGGACTCTGGGAATGGTGGCACGACCTGGAGTTCCTCTCGCCTTTCCTGTGGAGAGCGCCTCCTCTTGAGATGCGACGGGAACGCCGGGAATTCTTTCCCGACCACGCAGGGAAAGGATCCCTCCTCAAGCTAGGAGGCGGAAACGGGGGCTCCTCTGGATGTGGGCGGGACTCTCGTGCTTCTTCTTGAGTGGAGACGGTATATCGGGGGAACTTCTTGAGTTGCAGCAAGGGTGTGAAGAACCCTTGGAAGTTCCAGAGGTTAGGTGTGATTAGCCTGGAGACGCCTCAGCGGAAATGGGCCTCATCTCGCCGGAGGGGAGAACCTCCTGGATTTTCTCGAGTTGCGCAGGTGCTCTAGTCTTACGACGGGGCCTCAGGGACCCGCTCTGGTGGCCTCAGGAAAGGCCAGTCCCCTTGCGAGTTGCTCGGGGGCCTCTCGGGATTCCTCTCCCGTCGATGCCGGGGCCTAAGACCTTGTGTGGAGTCGGTGCTGGAACCTGAGGATTCCTCTCCAGTGCTGACATGGATCTTGGGGTACTTCTGGAGTCTCCCAGGGAGTCAGCCCTCGTCTCGAGTGGGGAATGCACGTGCGCTTTCCTCCCGAGCTGTAGCAGCAGTGTCGCGCTTCCATTCGCGAGGATCAAGGGACTGTTTTCCCTCGAGGCTTTCCCAGGAGGCTTTCCCACAAGGGCTGTCCACGTGCCACCGTGGTGTGAGTCGATCCTGCTTGAAAGTCGAGGCAGTGCAGGGAAAACAGGTTTCCCTGGAATGGACTGAGACATCTGGGGGACTCTGGGAATGGTGGCACGACCCTGGAGTTCCTCTCGCCTTTCCTGTAGGAGCGCCTCCTCTTGAGATGCGACGGAAATGCCGGGAATTCTTTCCCGACACGCAGGGAAAGGATCCCTCCTCTCGAGCTAGGAGGCGAAACGGGGCTCCTCTGGATGTGGGCGGGACTCTCGTGCTTCCTCTCGAGTGGAGACGGTATGTCGGGGAACTTCTTGAGTTGCAGCAAGGGTGTGAAGGACCCTTTGGAAGTTCCAGAGTTTAGGTGTGATTAGCCTCGAGACGCCTCAGCGGAAATGGGCCTCATCTCGCCTGGAGGGGAGAACCTCCTGGATTTTCTAGAGTTGCGGCAGGTGCTCTCGACTTACGACGGGGACCTCAGGGACCCGCTCTGGTGGCCTCAGGAAAGGCCAGTCCCATGCGAGTTGCCTCGGGGGCCTCTCGGGATTCCTCTCCGTCGATGCGGGGCCTAAGATCTTGTGTGGAGTCGGTGCCGGAACCTGAGGATTCCTCTCCAGTGCTGACATGGATCTTGGGGTACTTCTGGAGTCTCCCCAGGGGAGTCAGTCCTCGTCTCGAGTGGGGGCATGCACGTGCGCTTTCCTCCCCAGCTGTAGCAGCAGTGTCACGCTTCCCTT
>NW_017217191.1:0-12707 GCF_001704415.2 Capra hircus | reverse complement strand
ATGATGCCATTTCCGTTGAGGCATCTCGAGGCTAATCACACCTAACTCTGGAACTTCCAGAGGTCTTCACACCCTTGCCTGCACCTCAAGAAGTTCCCCGACATACTCGTCTCCACTCGAGAGAAAGCACGAGAACCGCGACATCCAGAGGAGCCCCGTTTCCGCCTCATAGCTCGAGAGGAGGGATCCTTTCCCTGCGTGGTCGGGACAGAATTCCCGGCGTTCCTCGCATCTCAAGAGGAGTCGCTCTCCACTGGAAATTCGAGAGGAATTCCAGGGTCGTGTCACCATTCCCAGAGTCCCCAGATATCTCCGTCCATTCCAGGGAAACCTGTTTTCCCTGCACTGCCTCGACTTTCAAGCCGAGGATCGACTCACACAACGGTGGCACGTGGGACAGACCAGTGGGAAAGCCTCGTGGGAAAGCCTCGAGGGAAGGCTTCGAGGGAAAGCCACAGATCCCTTGATCCACGCGAAGGGAAACGTGACACTGCCGCTACAGCTCGGGAGGAAATGGCCTGCATGCCCCAATGGAGACGAGTACTGACTCCCCTGGGGAGACTCCAGAAGTACCCCAAGATCCATGTCAGCACGGGAGAGGAATCTCAGGTTCCGGCACCACTCCACACAAGGTCTTATGCCCGCCATCGACGGGAGAGGAATACCGAGAGGCCCCGAGCAACTCGCATGGGGACTGGCCTTTTCTGAGGCCACCAGAGCGGGTCTCTGAGGTCCCCGACCTAAGTCGAGAGCACCTGCCGCAACTCGAGAAAATCCAGGAGGTTCTCCCTCCGGGCGAGATGAGGCCCATTTCCGCTGAGGCGTCTCGAGGCTAATCATATCTTACCTCTGGAACTTCGAAAGCGTCCTTCACACCTTGTTGCAACCTAAGAAGTTCCCCGACATACCCGTCTCCACTCGAGAGGAAGCACGAGAGTCCGCCCACATCCAGAGGAGCCCCGTTTCCGACTCCTAGCTCGAGAGGAGGGATCCTTTCCCTGCGTGGTCGGGAAAGAATTCCCGCATTCCGTCGCATCTCAAGAGGAGGCGCTCTGCACAGGAAAGGCGAGAGGAACTCCAGGGTCGTGCCACGTCCCAGAGTCCCCCAGATGTCTCAGTCCATTCCAGGGAAACCTGTTTTCCCTGCACTGCCTCGACTTTCAAGCCGAGGATCAACTCACACCCGGTGGCACTTGGGACAGCCTTTGCGAAAGCCTCGTGGGAAAGCCACAGATCCTTGATATACGCGAAGGGAAGCGTGACACTGCTGCTACAGCTCGGGAGGAAAGCGGCAAATGTATGCCCCCACTCGAGACGAGGACTGACTCCCTGGAGAGACTCCAGAAGTACCCCAGATCCATGTCAGCACTAGAGAGAAATCCTCAGGTTCCGGCACCGACTCCACACAAGATCTTTGGCCCGGCATCGAGGGAGAGGAATCCCGAGAGGCCCCAGAGCAACTCGCATGGGGACTGGCCTTTCTGAGGCCACCAGAGCGTGTCCCTGAGGTCCCCGTCGTAAGTCGAGAGCACTGCCGCAACTCGAGAAAATCCAGGAGGTTCTCACCTCCAGGCGAGATGAGGCCCATTTCCGCTGAGGCGTCTCGAGACTAATCACACCTAACCTCTGAACTTCCAAAGGGTCTTTCACACCCTTGCTGCAACTCAGGAAGATCCCCGACATACCTGTCTCCACTCGAGAGGAAGAACGAGAGTCCCGCCCACATCCAGAGGAGCCACGTTTCCGCCTCTAGCTCGAGAGGAGGATCCTTTCCCTGCGTGGTCGTGAAAGAATTCCCGGCGTCCCGTCGCATCTCAAGAGGAGGTGCTCTCCACAGAAAGGCGAGAGAACTCCAGGTCGTGCAACATTCCCAGAGTCCCCCAGATGTCTCAGTCCATTCCAGGGAAACCTGTTTCCCTGCCCTGCTCGACTTTCAAGCCGAGGATCGACTCACACCACGGTGGCACGTGGGACAGCCCTGTGGATAAGACTCGTGGGAAAGCCCTGTGGGAAAACTAGTGTGAAAGTCACAGAGGACTCGAGGTCGTGCACCATTCCCAGAGTCCGCCAGAAAATTCCTTGTCGCGAATTTTATTGGCCTTCCGCGTAAACCTAGCTATTCAGCCTTTTTCCTCCAGTTAATCTTCTTACTACCCTATAATTTCTTAATCTAATCTTACATTAATAAATACACAAGACTTTCCACGTCAACGCCGTCCATCCGTCAAATTCCCTGGATGCCAGCGTGGCTGGACACCGGCACACTGAGATATCTGGGGACTCTGGAATGATGGCACGACACTGGAGTTTCTCTCGCCTTCCTGTGGAGAGCGCCTCCTCATGAGATGCGACGGGAACACGGGAATTCTTTCCGGAACATACAGGAAAGGATACTGACCGCGAGGTACGAGGCTGAAACGGGGCTCCTCTGGATGTGGTCGGGACTCTTGTTCTTCCTCTCGAGTGGAGAGGGGTATGTCGGGGATCTTCTTGAGTTGCAGCAAGGTGTGAAGGACCCTTTGGAAGTTCCAGAGGTTAGGTGTGATTAGACTCGAGCGCCTCAGCGGAAATGGGCCTCATCTCGACTGCAGGGAGAACCTCCTGGGTTTTCTCGAGTTTCAGCAGGTGCTCTCAGTTACGACCGGGACTTATGTAACCCGCTCTGGTCCGCTCAGGTAATGCCAGTCGACTTGGAGTTGCTAAGGGGCCTCTCGGGATTCCTCTCCGGTCGATGACGGGGCCTAAGACCTTGTTTGGAATCGGTGCGCCGAACCTGAGGTTTCCTCTCCAGTGCTGACATGGATCTTGGGGTACTACTGGAGTCTCCACAGGGTAGTCATCTTCATCTCCAATGGGGCATGCACGTGCGCTTTTCTCCCGAGCATTAGGAGCACAGTCAATTTTCCCGTTGGTTGATCAAGGGGTTTCTTGTTTTCCCTCGAGGCTTTCCCACGAGGCTTTCCCACGAGGCTTTCCCACAGGGCTGTCCACGTGCCACCATCGTGTGAGTCAGTCCTCCCGTGAACGTCGAGGCAGTGAAGGGTAAACAAGTTCCTCTGGAAAGGACTGAGACATCTGGGGACTCTTGGAATGGTGGAACGACCCTGGAGTTCCTCTCACCTTTCTTGTGGAGCGTGCCTCCTCTTGAGATGCGACAGGTACGACAGGAATTCTTTCCGGCCAATCAGGGAAAGGATCCCTCATCTTGAGCCAGGAGGGGAATTGGGGCTCCTCTGGATGTGGGTGGTACCCTGGTGATTCCTATGGAGTGGCGACGGGTCTCTCCTGGAACCTCTTGAGTTGCAGCTAGGGTGTGAAGGACCCTTTGGAAGTTCCAGAGGTTAGGTGTGATTAGCGTCGAGACGCCTCAGCGGAAATGGGCTCATCTCGCCTGGAGGGGAGAACTAATGGATTTTCTCTAGTTGCGGCAGGTGCTCTCGATTACGACGGGGACCTCAGGGACCCGCTCTAGTGGCCTCAGGAAGGCAGGAGCCATGCGAGTTCCTCGGGGCCTCTCAGGATTCCTCTCGCTTCGATGCCGGGGCCTAAGACCTTGTGTGAGTCGGTGCCGGAACGGAGGATTCCTCTGCAGTGTGGACATGGATCTTGGGTACTTCTGGAGTCTCCCCAGGGGAGTAGTCGTCGTCTTGTGTGGGGCATGAACGTGCGCTTTCCTCCGAGCTGTAGCAGCAGTGTCACGCTTCCCTTTGCATGGAACAAGGATCTTGTGCTTTCCCTCGTGGCTTTCCACGAGGCTTTCCCACAGGGCTGTTTCATGTGCCATCGTGGTGTGAGTCGATCTTCGGCTAGAAATTCGAGGCAGTGCAGGGAAATCAGGTTTCCCTGAAATGGACTGAGACATCTGGGGGACTCTGGAATGTGGCACGACCTGGAGTTCCTCTCGCCTTTCTGTGGAGAGCGCCTCCTCTTGAGATGCGCAGGAACGCCAGGAATTCTTTCCTGTCTACGCAGGGAAAGGATCCCTCCTCTCGAGCTAGGAGGCGGAAACGGGGCTCCTCTGGATGTGGGCGGGTCTCTGGTGCTTCCTCTCGTGTGGAGACGGGTATGTCGATGAACTTCTGAGTTGCAGCAAGGATGTGATGACCCTTTGGAAGTTCAGAGGTTAGGTGTGATTAGACTCGAGACGCCTCAGCGGAAATGGCCTCATCTCGCTGCAGGGAGAACCTCCTGGATTTTCTCGAGTTTCAGCAGGTGCTCTCCAGTTACGACCGGGACTTATGTAACCCGCTCTGGTCCACTCAGGAAATGCCAGTCGACTTGCGAGTTGCTAAGGGGCCTCTCGGGATTCCTCTCCGGTCGATGACGGGCTAAGACCTTGTTTGGAGTCGGTGCCCGAACCTGAGGTTTCCTCTCCAGTGCTAACATGGATCTTGGGGTACTACTGGAGTCTCCACAGGGATCATCTTCGTCTCCAATGGGGCATGCACGTGCGCTTTCTCCCGAGCATTAGAGCAGAGTCAATTTTCCGTTGGGTTGATCAAAGGGTTTCTTGTTTTCCTCGAGGCTTTCCCACGAGGCTTTCCCACAGGGCTGTCCCACGTGCCACCATCGTGTGTGTCGGTCCTCCGCGTGAACGTCGAGGCAGTGCAGGGTAAACAAGTTCCTCTGGAAAGGACTGAGACATCTGGGGGACTCTTGGAATGGTGGAACGACCCTGGAGTTCCTCTCACCTTTCTTGTGGAGCGTGCCTCCTCTTGAGATGCGACAGGTACAACAGGAATTCTTTCCGGCCAATCAGGGAAGGATCCCTCACATTGAGCTAGGAGGGGGAATTGGGGCTCTCTGGATGTGGGTGGTACCCTGGTGATTCCTATGTAGTGGCGACGGGTCTCTCGTGGAACTTCTTGAGTTGCAGCTATGGTGTGAAGGACCCTTTGGAAGTTCCAGAGGTTAGGTGTGATTAGCCTCGAGACGTCTCAGTGGAATGGGCTTCATCTCGCCTGAAGGGAGAATCTCCTTCATTTTCTTGAGTTGTGGCAGGTGCTCTCGACTTCGAAGGGGACCTCAGGGACCCGTTCTGTTGGCCTTAGGAAAGACCAGTTCCATGTGAGTTGCTAGAGGGCCTCTCGGATTCCTCACGGTAGATGCCGGGCCCAAGACCTTGTGTGGAGTGGGGGCCAGAACCTGAGGTTTCCTCTGCAGTGCTGACATGGATATTGGGCTCTTCTGGAGTCTCCCCTGGAGAGTCAATCCTCCTTCAAGTGAGGGCACGCACGTGTGCTTTCCTCCGAGCTGTAGCAGTAGGGTCACGCTTCCCGTCGTGTGGATCAAGGGATCTGTGGCTTTCCTGGAGGCTTTCCACGAGGCTTTCTCACAGGGCTTTCCCTGTGCCACCGTGGTGTGAGTTGATCCTCAGCGTGAAAGTCGAGGCAGTGCAGGGAAAACAAGGTTCCTCTGGATTGGACTGATGCTGGGAGCACAGTATGAGGACTCCCGTCCGTGATAACGTCATGAGGAAGAAAACTGACATAGCATGGTGTGTTCAGACTTCAGGGACCCTCTGGAAGTTCCTACGCACATACCCCAACAAAAATCTTGCCGGCTTTTTTGCTCTGCTTTTCCACTCTTCTGACATTTTCTGGAAAAAGTCAATTCAGGGCTTTAGTCTTCAGCATTTGAAAGAGTGTTTCAATCCAAAAACCCTCTGAATGCTTTCTAGCCTGCCTGCAGGACTCGTACAGCTGGGCATGTGATTGTTTGAGGCCTCCTTTCCCCAGGAGGCACAGGAAGCTTAAAGCATCCTAGGAATGTAGGGGCATCGAGGAGTCAAAATCTTTATAATAGGACTGATTAAAAGTTTCATTTTTGGGTCAATGCTTGCTGCTAAATTTTCATATCCTTTATTTTTAGATAGAGTTGGTATATTAAAAAAACAAGTAGTAGACCTGGTATTAGGAACATTAGATCTTTGAGTTAAGTACCTTCTTTGTTATAACCCACTGCACCTTTGTTTTATAGAGATGTAACTTTAATGCTTTAAGGAAATGCAGATTAAAGAAAAACACTTCAGAGGAAACAAAATTAACATTCATTAAGGAAGAGAGCCAAAAAGTGTTTAACAAGCCTCTTGGCCAGAAGATAATGTAAATCACCAAGACCTTTTGTATACAAAATGATGTACAGAAAGAGTCTGGGGTGCAACGCTACATAATTTTGTGTTACCGCATTGAACTCCATGTTTTATCAAAGTATAAAAGGCTTTATGAACAATAAAGGATGGGGCCATTCTCGGACAGTTTCTCGAACTAGTCTCTCGGCCTGGTTTCTTGAGACTCAGGCTCCCCCCGTGTCTTTTTCTCTCTTTCTTCTTCTCTCCCTTTCCTTCTCTCTGCTTTTTACTTTAACTTCAGGCTGAATCTCCACCAGGGCGCGGAGGCTCGCCAGGTCTACTTACTTGCCTGGCTGTTAAGACCTGCACGAAAGGGAGCTTAAGGCGAGGCACCCTTAGTATTCAAGCAGGGGCTGGTGGCCCAACGTAGATGGTGAAAATCTTTGTCTGGAATTTTATTGGCCTCCACGTAAACCAAGATATTCAGCCCTTTTCCTCCAGTTAATCTTCTTACTACACTATAATTTCTTAATCTAATCTTACATTAATAAATAAAAAAGACTTTCCACGACAACGCCGTCCATCCGTCGAATTCCCTGGATCCAGCGGGGCTGGACCCCGGCAGATTGAGATATCTGGGGGACTCTTGGAATGGTGGCATGACCCTGGAGTTCCTCCGCCTTTCCTGTGGAGAGCGCCTCCTCATGAGATGCGACGGGAACACCGGGAATTCTTTCCCGAACATGCAGGGAAAGGATACCTGACCTCGAGGTATGAGGCGGAAACGGGGCTCCTCTGGATGTGGGCGGATTCTCGTGCTTCCTCTCGAGTGGAGTCAGGTATGTCGGGGAACTTCTTGAGTTGCAGCAAGGGTGTGAAGGACCCTTTGGAATGTTCCAGATGTTAGGTATGGTTAGCCTCGAGACGCTCAGAGGAAAGGGCCTCATCTCGCCTGGAGGGAGAACCTCCTGGATTTCTCGAGTTGCGGCAGGTCTCTTGACTTACTACGGGGACCTCAGGGACCCGCTCTGGTGGCCTCAGGAAAGGCCAGTCCCCACGCGAGTTGCTCGGGGGCTCTCGGATTCTCTCCCGTCGATGCCGGGGCCTAAAACTTGTGTGGGACGGTTGCCGGAACCTGAGGATTCCTCTCCAGTGCTGACATGGATCTTGGGGTATTTCTGGAGTCTCCCCAGGGGAGTCAGTCTCGTCCGAGTGGGCATGCACGTGCGCTTTCCCTCCGAGCTGTAGCAGCATTGTCACGCTTCCCTTCGCCTGGATCAAGGGATCTGTGCCTTTCCCTGAGGCTCTCCCACGAGGCTTTCCCAGAAGGCTTTCTCACAGGGCTGTCCCACGTGCCACCGTGGTGTGAGTCGATCCTCGGCTTGAAAGTCGCGGCAATCGAGGGAAAACAGATTTCCCTGGAATGGACTTAGACATCTGCGGGACTCTGGGAATGGTGGCAAGACCGGGAGTTCCACTCGCTCTCCAGTGGAGAGCGCCTCCTGCTTGAGATGCGACGGAATGCGGATTCTTTCCGACCACGCAGCGGAAAGGATCCCTCCTCTCGAGCTAGGAGGCGGAAACCGGGCTCCTCTGGATGTGGGCGGGCTCTCGTGCTTACTCTGGAGTAGAGACGGGAATGTCGGGGAACTTCTTGAGTTGCAGCAAGGGTGTGAAGGACCCTTTGGAAGTTCCAGAGGTTAGGTGAGATTAGCCTCGAGACGCCTCAGCGGAAATGGGCCTCATCTCGCCTGGAGGGGACAACCTCCTGGATTGTTTCTAGTTGCGGCAGGTCCTCTCGTCTTAGGACGGAGACCTCAGGGACCCGCTCTGGTGGCCTCAGGAAAGGCCAGTCCCCATGCGAGTTGCTCGGGGGCCTCTCGGGATTTCTCTGCCGTCCATGCCGGGGCTTAAGACCTTGTGTGGAGTCGGAGCCGGAACGTGAGGATTACTCTCCAGTGCTGACATGGATCTTGGGTTACCTCCGGAGTCTCCCCAGGGGAGTCAGTCCTCGTCTCAAGTAGGGGCATGCACGTGTGCTTTCCTCCCGAATTGCAGCAGCAGTGTCACGCTTCCCTTCCGAGGATCAAGGGATCAGTGGCTTTCCCTCGGGGCTTTCCCATGAGGCTTTCACACGAGGCTTTCCCACAGGGCTGTCCCACGTGCCACCGTGGTGTGAGTCGATCCTCGGCTTGAAAGTTGAGGCAGTGCAGGGAAAACAGGTTTCCCTGGAATGGACTGAGATATCTGGGGCACTCTGGGAATGGTGACACCACCCTGGAGTTCCTCTCGCCTTTCCTGTGGAGAGCGCCTCTTTTTGAGATGCGACGGGAACGCCGGGAATTCTTTCCCGACCACGCAGGGAACGGATCCCTGCTCTCGAGCTAGGAGGCGGAAACGGGGCTCCTCTGGATGTGGGCGGGACTCTCGTGCTTCCTCTCTAGTGGAGATGGGTTTATCTGGGAACTTCTTAAGTTGCAGCAGGGGTGTGAAGGACCCTTTGGAAGTTTCAGAGGTTATGTGTGATTAGCCTCGAGACGCCTCAGCGGAAATGGGCCTCATCACGCCTGGAGGTGAGAACCTCCTGGATTTTCTCGAGTTGCGGCAGGTGCTCTCAACTTACAAAGGGCACAATAGGGACCCGCTCTGTTGGCCTTAGGAAAGGCCAGTCCCATGCGAGTTGCTCGGGGGCCTCTCGGGATTCCTCTCCCGACGATGCGGGGCCTAAGACCTTGTGTGGAGTTGGTGCTGGAACCTGAGGATTCCTCTCCAGTGCTGACATGGATCTTGGGGTACTTCTGGAGTCTCCCCAGGGGAGTCAGTCCTGGTCTCGAGTTTGGGTATGCACGTGCGCTTTCCTCCGAGCTCTAGCAGCATTGTCACGCTTCCCTTCGCGTGGAACAAGGGATCAGTGGCTTTCCCTCGAGGGTTTACCACCGACGCTTTCCACGAGGCTTTCCCACAGGGCTTTCCCTCGTGCAACCGTGGTGTGGAGTCGATCCTCGGCTTGAAAGTGGAGGCAGTGCCAGGAAAACAGTTTTCCCTGGAATGGACTGAGACATCTTGGGGACTCTGGAATGGTGGCACGACCCTGGAGTTCCTCTCGCCTTTCCTGTGGAGAGCGCCTCCTCTTGAGATGCGATGGGAATGCAGGGAATTCTTTCCCGACCACGCACTGAAAGGATCCCTCCTCTCGAGCTATGAGGCAGAGAAGGGGCTCCACTGGATATGGGCGGGATTCTTGTGCTTCCTCTCAAGTGGCGACGGGTATGTTGGGGAACTTCTTGAGTTGAAGCAAGGGTGTGAAGGACTCTTTGGAAGTTCGAGAGTTTAGGTGTGATTAGCCTCGAGACGCCTCAGCGGAAATGGGCTTCATCTCACCTGGAGGGGAGAACCTCCTGGATTTTCTCGAGTTGCGGCAGGTGCTCTCGACTTACGACCTGGACCTCAAGGACCCGCTTAGGTGGCCTGAGGAAAGGCCAGTCCCCATGCGAGTTGCTCGGGGCCTCTCGGGATTCCTCTCCCTTCGATGTCGGGCCTAAGACCTTGTGTGCAGTCGGTGCCGGAACCTGAGGATTTCCTTTCCAGTGCTGACATGGATCTTGGGGTACCTCTGGAGTCTCCCCAGGGGATTCAGGCCTCGTCTCGAGTGGGGCATGAGTGTGCCCTTTCCTCCCATGCTGTAGCAGCAGTGTCATGCTTCTGCTTGCGTGGACCAAGGGATCTGTGACTTTCCCTCGAGTCTTTCCCACGAGGCTCTCCCACAGGGCTGTCCCACGTGTCTCGGTGGTGTGAGTCGATCCTCGGCGTGAAAGCCGAGGCAGTGCAGGGAAAACAGGTTCCTGTGGAATGGACTGAGACATCTGGGGGAGTCTTGAATGGTGGCACGACCCTGCAGTTCCTCTCCCCCTTTCCTTTGGAGAGCGCCTCCTCTTGAGATGCGATGGGAATTCCGGAAATTCTTTCCCGACCATGTAGGGAAAGGATCCCTCATCTCGAGCTACGAGCCGGAAACGGAGCTCCTCTGGATGTGGCCGGACCCTCGTGTTTCCTCTTGAGTGGAGACGGGTATGTCGGGGAACTTCTTGAGTTGCAGCATGACTGTGAAAGACCCTTTTGAAGTTCCAGAGTTCACGTGTGATTAGCCTCGAGACACCTCAGTGGAAACGGGCCTCATCTCGCCTGCAGGGGAGAACCTCCTGGATTTTCTCGAGTTGCGTCAGGTGCTCTCGAGTTACGACGGAGACATCAGGGACCCGCTCTGGTGACCTCAGGAAAGGCCAGTCCCCATGCGAGGTGCTAGGGGCCTCTCAGGATTTCTCTCCCGTCGATACCGGGCCTAAGACCTTGTGTGGAGTCGGGACCGGAACCTGAGGATTCCTCTCCAGTGCTGACATGGATCTTGGCGTACTTCTGGAGTCTCCCAAGCTTGCGTCAGTCCTCGGCTCGACTGGGGTCATGCACGTGCGCTTTCCTCCGAGCGGTAGCAGCAGTGTCGCGCTTCCCATCTCGTGGATCAAGGTATCTGTGGCTTTCCCTCGAGGCTTTCCCACGAGGCTTTGAGGCTTTGCCACAGGGCTGTCCCACGTGCCACAGTGGTGTGAGTCGATCCTCGGCTTGAAAGTCGAGTCAGCGCGGGGAAACAGGTTTCCCTGGAATGGACTGAGACATCTGGGGGACTCGGAGAATGGTGGCATGTCCCTGGAGTTCCTCTCGCCTTTCCTGTGGAGAGCGCCTCCTCTTGAGATGCGACGAGAACGCCGGGAATTCTTTCCCGACCTCGAAGGGAAAGGATCCCTCCTCTCGAGCTATGAGGCGGAAACGGGGCTCCTCTGGATGTGGGCGGAACTATCGTGCTTCCTCTTAAGTGCAGACGGGTATGTCGGGGAACTTCTTGATTTGCAGCAAGGGTGTGAAGGACCCTTTGGAAGTTCCAGAGTTTAAGTGTACTTAGCCTTGAGATGTGTCAGCGGAAATAGGCTTCATTTTGCCTGGAGGGGAGAACATCCTTGATTTTCTCCAGTTGCGGCAAATGGGGACCGCAGGGACCCGCTCTGGTGGCCTCAGGAAAGGCCAGTCAAGATCCAAGACAGCTTTGGAGAGGGAGAGACATCACGAGAGGCTCCCGAGCAACTCGCATGGGGACTGGCCTTTCCTGAGGCCACCAAAGCGGGTCCCTGAGGTCCCCGTCGTAAGTCGAGAGCACCTGGCGCAACTCGAGAAAATCCAGGAGGTTCTCCCCTCCAGGCGAGATGAGACCCATTTGCGCTGAGGCATCTGAGGCTAATCACACCTAACCTCTGGAACTTCCAAAGGGCCCTTCACACCATTGCTGCAACTCAAGAAGTTCCCCGACATACCCGTTTCCACTCGAAAGGAAGCACGAGAGTCCCGCCCACAACCAGAAGAGCCCCGTTTCAGCCTCATAGCTCGAGAGGAGGCATCCTTTCCCTTCGTGGTCGGGAAAGAATTTCCGGCGTTCCCGTCCCATCTCAAGAAGAGGCGCTCTACACAGGAAAGGCGAGAGGAACTCAGGGTCGTGCCACCATTCCCAGAGCCCCCAGATGTCTCAGTCGATTCCAGGGAAACCTGTTTTCCCCGCAATGCCTCGACTTTCAAGCCGAGGATCGACTCAGAAATCGGTGGCACGTGGGAGAGCCCTGTGAAAAGCCTAGTGGGAAAGCCTCGTGGGAAAGCTTACTGAGAAAGCCACATATCCCTGGATCCACGCAAAGGGAAGCGTGACACTGCTGCTAAAGCTCGGGAGGTAAGCGCACGTGCACGCCACACTCGCGACGAGGACTGACTCCCCTGGGAGACTCCAGAAGTACCCCAAGATCCATGTCAGAACTGGAGAGGAATCCTCAGGTTCCGGCACCGACTCCACACAATGTCTCAGGCCCCGGCATAGACGGGAGAGGAATCGCTAGAGGCCACGAGCAACTCGCATGGGACGGGCCTTTCCTGAGGGCACTAGAGCGTGTCGCTGAGGTCCCCGTCGGAAGCCGAGAGCACCTGCGGCAACTCGAGAAAATCCAGGAGGTTCTCCCCTCCAGGCGAGATGAGGCCCATTTCCGCTGAGGAGTCTCGAGGCTTATCACACCTAAACTCTGGAACTTTCAAAGGGTCCTTCACACCTTTGCTGCAACTCAAGAAGTTCCGACATACCCGTCTCCACTCGAGAGGAAGCACGAGAGTGCCGCCCTCATCCTTAGGAGCCCCTTTTCCTCTTCCTAGCTCGAGAGGAGGGATCCTTTCCCTGTGTGGTCGGGAAAGAATTCCGGCGTTCCCGTCGCATCTCAAGAGGAGGCACTCTCCACAGGAAAGGCGAGAGGAACTCCAGGTCACGCCACCATTCCCAGAGTCCCCCAGATGTCTCAGTCCATTCCAGGGAAACCTGTTTCCCTGGACTGCCTCGACTTTCAAGCCGAGGATCGACTCACACCACGGTGGCACGTGGGACAGCCCTGTGGGAAAGCCTCGTGGAAAGCCTCGTGGAAAGCCTCGAGGAAAAGATCCCTTGATCCACGGAAGGGAAGCGTGACACTGCTGCTACAGCTCGGGAGGAAAGCGCACGTGCATGCCCCCACTCGAGACGAGGACTGACTCCCCTGGGGAGACTCCAGAAAGCCCCCAA
>NW_017217190.1:0-12707 GCF_001704415.2 Capra hircus | reverse complement strand
CAGCGGAAATGGGCCTCATCTCGCCTGGAAGGGAGAACCTCCTGGATTTTCTCGAGTTGCGGCAGGTGCTCTTAACTTACGACGGGGACATCAGGAACCCGCTCTGGTGGCATCAGGAAAGGCAGGTCCACATACGAGTTGCTCGGGGCCTCGGGATTCCTCTCCCCTGATGCCAGGGCCTAAGACCTTGTGTGGAGTCGGTGCCGGAACCTGAGGATTCCTCTCCAGGGCTGACATGGATCTTGGGGTACTTCTGGAGTCTCCCCAGTGGAGTCAGTCCTCGTCTCGAGTGGGGCGATGCACGTGCGCTTTCCTCCCGAGCTGTATTAGCAGTGTCAAGCTTCCCTTCGCGTGGATCAAGGGATCTGTGGCTTTCCCTCAAGGCTTTCCCACAAGGCTTTCCCACGAGTCTTCCCCAAAGGGCTGTCCACGTGCCACCGTGGTGTGAGTTGATCCTCGGCTTGAAAGTCGAAGCAGTGCAGGAAAACAGGTTTCCCTGGAATAAACTGAGAATTCTGGGGGACTCTGGAATGGGGCCTGATCCTGGAGTTCCTCTCGCCTTCCTCTGGAGAGCGCCTCCTCTTGAGATGCGACGGGAACGCTAGGAATTCTTTCCCGACCACACAGGGAAAGGATCCCTCCTCTCGAGCTTGGAGGCGGAAACGGGGCTCCTCTGGATGTGGGCGGGACTCTCGTGCTTCCCCTTGAGTGGAGACGGGTATGTCGGGGAACTTCTTGAGTTGCAGCAAGGCTGTGAAGGACCCTTTGGAAGTTCCAGAGGTTAGGTGTGATTTGCTTCGAGTCGCCTCAGCGGAACTGGGCCTCATCTCACCTGGAGGGGACAACCTCTGGATTTTGTCGACTTGCGGCAGGTGCTCTCCAGTTACGACGGGGACCACAGGGACCCCCTCTGGAGGCCTCAGGAAAGGCCAGTCCTCATGCGAGTTGCCCGGGAGCCTTTCGGGATTTCTCTCCCGTCGATTCCGGGGCCTAAGACCTTGTGCGGAGTCGGTGCCGGAATCTGAGGATTCCTCTCCAGTGCTGACATGGATCTTGGGGTACTTCTGGAGTCTCCCCAGGGGAGTGTGTCCTCGTCCGAGTGGGGAATGGACGTGCGCTTTCCTCCCGAGCTGTAGCAGCAGTGTCACTCTACACGTCACGTAGATCAAGGGATCTGTGGCTTTTCCCTCGAGGCTTTCCCTCGAGGCTTTCCCACGAAACTTTCCCACAGGGCTTTCCCACGTGCCACCGTGGTGTGAGTCGATACTCGGCTTGAAAGTCGAGGTAGTGCATGCAAAAACAGGTTTCCCTGGAATGGATGAGACATCTGGGGGACTCTGGGAATGGTGGCACCACCCTGGAGATCCCTCTCGCCTTTCCTGTGGAGAGCGCCTCCTCTTGAGATGCGACTGGAACGCCGGGAATTCTTTCCCGACCACAGAGGGAAAGGATCCCTCCTCTGGAGCTATGAGGCGGAAACGGGTCTCCTCTGTATGTGGACGGGACTCTCGTGCTTTCTCTCGAGTGGAGACGGGTATGTTGGCGAACTTCTTGAGTTGCAGATATGGTGCGAAGGACCCTTTGGAAGTTCCAGAGGTTAGGTGTGATTAGCCTCCAGACGCCTCAGCAGAAATGGGCCTCATCTCGCCTGGAGGGGAGAACCTCCTGGATTTTCTCGAGTTGCGGCAGGTGCTCTCGACTTACGATGGGGACCCTCAGGGATCCGCTCTGGTGGCCTCAGGAAAAGGCCAGTCCCCATGCGAGTTGCTCGGGGGCCTCTCGGGATTTCTCTCCAGTCGAAGCCTTGGCCTAAAACCTTGTGTGGAGTCGGTGCCTGAACCTGAGGATTCCTCTCCAGTGCTGACATGGATCTTGGGGTACTTCTGGAGTCTCCCCAGGGGAGTCAGTCCTCGTCTCGAGAGGGGACATGCATGTGCGCTTTCCTCACGAGCTGTAGCAGCTCTGTCATGCTTCGCTTCGCGTGGATCAAGGGATCTGTGGCTTTCCCTCGAGGCTTTCCCTCGAGGCTTTCCCACGAGGCTTTCCCACGAGGCTTTCCCACAGGGCTGTCCCACGTTCCACCGTGGTGTGAGTCGATCCTCGCTTGAACGTCTAGGCAGTGCAGGGAAAACAGGTTTCCCTGGAATGGACTGAGACATCTGGGGGACACTGGGAATGGTGGCATGACCCTTGATTCCCTTTCGCCTTTCATGTGGAGGGCGCCTCCTCTTGAGATGCCACGGGAACGCCAGGAATTCTTTCCCGACCCTGCAGGGAAAGGATCCCTCCTCTCGAGCTAGGAGGCGGTAACGGGGCTCCTCTGGATGTGGGCGGGACGCTTGTGCTTCCTCTTGAGTGGAGAAGGGTATGTCCGGGAACTTCTTGGAGTTGCAGGAAGGGTGTGAAGGACCCCTTGTAAGTTCCAGAGGTTAGGTGTGATTAGCCTCGAGACCCTCAGGTGAAATGGGCCTCATCTCGCCAGGAGAGGAGAACCTCCTGGATTTTCTCGAGTTGCAGCAGGTGCTCTCGACTTACGACGGGGATATCAGGGACCCGCTCTGGTGGCCACAGGAAAGGCCAGTCCCCATGCGAGTTGCTCGGGGGCCTCTCGGGATTCCTCTCCCGTCGATGCCAGTACCTAAGACCTTGTGCGGAGACGGTGCCGCAACCTAAGGATTCCTCTCCAGTGCTGACATGGATCTTGGGGTACTTCTGGAGTCTCCCCATGGGAGTCAGTCCTTGTCTCGAGTGGGGGCATGCACGTGCGATTTCCTCCTAAGCTGTATCAGCAGTGTCCCGCTTCCCTTCGCGTGGATCAAGGGATCAGTGGCCTTCCCTCGAGGCTTTCCCACGAGGCTTTCCCACGAAGCTTTCCAACAGGGCTGTCCCACGTGCCACCGGTGGTGTGAGTCGATCCTCGGCTTGAAAGTCGAGGCAGTGCAGGAAAAACAGGTTTCCCTGGAATGGACTGAGACATCAGGGGGACTCTGGGAATGGTGGCACGACCCTGGAGTTCCTCTCGCCTTTCCTGTGGAGAGCGCCTCTTCTTGAGATGCAACGGAAGCCTGGAATTCTTTCCCAACCACGCAGGGGAAGGTTCACTCCTCTCGATCTAGGAGGGGGAAACGGGGCTCCCCTGGATGTGGTCGAGACTCTCGTGCTTCCTCTCGAGTGGAGACGGGTATGTCGGGGAACTTGCTTGAGGTGAAGTAAGGGTGTGAAGGATCCTTTGGAAGTTCTCGACGTTAGGCGTGATTAGCCTCTATACGCCTCAGCGGAAATGGGCCTCATCTCGCGTGGATGGGAGAACCTCCTGGATTTTCTCGAGTTGCGGCCGGTGCTCTCGACTTACGACGGGGACCTCAGGGATCCGCTATGGTGGCCTCAGGAAAGGCCAGTCCCCATGCGAATTGCTCGGGGGCCTCTCCGGATTCCTCTCCCGTCGATGCCGAGGCCTAAGACCTTGTGTGGAGTTGGTGCCTGGAACAGGAGGATTCCTCTCCAGTGCTGACATGGATCTTGGGGTACTTCTGGAGTCTCCACCGGGGATTCAGTCCTCGTCTCGTCTTAGGTCATTCACGTGCACTTTCCTCCCGAGCTGTAGCAGCAGTGTCATGCTTCCCTTCGCGTGGATGAAGAAATCTGCGGCTTTAACTCGAGGTTTTCGCAGGAGGCTTTCCCACGTGGCTTTCCCACAGGGCTGTCCCACGTGCCACCGTGGTGTGAGTCGATCCTCGGCTTGAAAGTCGAGGCAGTGCAGGGAAAACAGATTTCCCTGAAATGGACTGAGACCTCTGGGGGACTCTGGAAATGGTGGCACAAACCTGGAGTTCCTCTCGCCTTTCCTGGGGAGAGCGACCCCTCTTGAGATGTGATGGGAACGCCGAGAATTCTTTCCCGACCACGCAGGGAAAGGATCCCTCCTCTCGAGATAGGAGGCCGAAACGGGGCTCCTCTGGATGTGGGCGGGACTCTCGTGCTTCCTCTCTTGTGGAGACGGGTATGTCGGGGAACTTCTTGAGTTACAGAAAGGGTGTGAAGGACCCTTTGGAAGTTCCAGAGGTTAGGTGTGATTTGCCTCGAAACGCCTCAGCTGAAACGGGCCTCATCTCGCCTGGAGGGGAGAACCTTCTGGATTTTCTCGAGTTGCGGCAGGTGCTCTCGACTTACGACTGGGATACCAGGGACACGCTTTGATGGCCTCAGGAAAGGCCAGTCCCCATGCGAGTTGCTGGGGGCCTCTCAGGATTCCTCTCCCGTCGATGCCGGGGCCTAAGACCTTGTGTGGAGTCGGTGCCGGAACCTGAGGATTCCTCTTCAGTGCTGACATGGATCTTGGTGTACTTCTGGAGTCTCCCCAGGGGAGTCAGTCCTCGTCACGAGTTGGGGCATGCACGTGCGCTTTCCTCCCGATGTGTAGCAGCGGTGTCACGCTTCCCTTCGCGTGAATCAAGGGATCTGTGGCCTTCCCTCTTGGCTTTCCCACCAGGCTTTCCCACAGGGCTGTCCCACGTTCCACCGTGGTGTGAGTCGATCCTCGGCTTGAAAGTCGAGGCAGTGCGGGGAAAACAGGTTTCCCTGGAATGGACTGAGACATCTGGGGGACTCTGGGAATGGTGGCACGACCCTGGAGTTCCTCTCGCCTTTCTTGTACAGATCGCCTCCTCTTGAGATGCGACGGGAACGCCAGGAATTCTTTCCCGTCCACGCAGGGAAAGGATCCCTGCCCTCGAGCTAGGAGGCGGAAACGGGTCTCCTCTGGATGTGGGCGGGACTCTCGTGCTTCCTTTCGAGTGGAGACGGGTAAGTTGGGGAACTTCTTGAGTTGCAGCAAGGGTGTGAATGACCCTTTGGAAGTTCCAGAGGTTAGGTCTGATTAGCCTCGAGACGCCTAGGCTGAAATGGGCCTCCTCACCTGGATGGCAGAACCTCCAGGATTTTCTTGAGTTGCGGCAGGTGCTCTCCACTTACGAGGGGGACCTCAGGGACCTGCTCTGGTGGCCTCAGGAAAGGCCAGTCCCCATGCGAGTTGCTCGGGGGCCTCTTGGGATTCCTCTCCCGACGATGCCGGTGCCTAATATCTTGTGTGGAGTCGGTGCCGGAATCTGAGCATTCCTCACCAGTGCTGACATGGATCTTGGGGTACTTCTGGAGTCTCCGCAGGGAAGTCAGTCCTCGTCTGGAGTGGGGGCATGCACGTGCGCTTTCCTCCCGAGCTTTAGCAGAAGTGTCTCGCTTCCCTTCGAGTGGATCAAGGTTTCTGTGGCTTTCCCACGAGGCTTTCCCACAGGGCTGTCCCACGTGCCACCGTGGTGTGAGTCGATCCTCGGCTTGAAAGTCGAGGCAGTGCAGGGAAAACAGGTTTCCCTGGAATGGACTGAGACATCTGGGGACTCTGGGATTGGTGGCACGACCCTGGAGTTCCTCTCGACTTTCCTGTGGAGAGCACCTCCTCTTGAGATGCGACGGGAACGCCGGGAATTCTTTCCCGACCAACGCAGTGAAAGGATCCCTCCTCTCAGGCTAGGAGGCGGAAACGGGGCTCCTCTGGATGTGGGCGGGACTCTCGTGCTTCCTCTCGAGTGGAGACGGGTAAAGTTGCGGAACTTCTTGAGTTGCAGCAAGGGTGTGAAGGACCCTTTGGAAGTTCCAGAGGTTAGGTGTGATTAGCCTCGAGAAGCCTCAGCGGAAATGGGCCTCATGTCGCCTGGATCGGAGAACCTCCTGTGCTTTCTCGAGTTGCGGCAGGTGCTCTCGACTTACGCCTGGGACCTCAGGGACACGCTCTGGTGGCCTTCGGAAAGTCCAGTCCCCATGCGAGTTGATGGGAGGCCTTTCGGGATTCCTGTCCCATCGATGCCGGGGCCTAATACCTTGTTGTGGTGTCGGTTCCGGAACCTGAGGATTCTTCTCCAGTGCTGACATTGATCTTGGGGTACTTCTGGAGTCTCCCCAGGGGAGTCAGTTTCTCGTCTCGAGTGGGGCCTTGCACGTGCCGCTTTCCTCCCCAGCTGTAGCAGCAGTGTCGCACTTCCCTTCGCGTGGATCAAGGTTTCTGTGGCTTTCCCTCGAGGCTTTCCCATGAGGCTTTCACACGAGGCCTTTCCCACGAGGCTTTCCCACAGGGCTGTCCAACGTGCCACCGTGGTGTGAATCGATCCTCGCCTTGAAAGTCGAGGCAGGGCACGGAAAACAGGTTTCCCTGGAATGGACTGAGATATTTGGGGGACTCTGGGAATGGTGGCATGACCCTGGAGTTCCTCTCGCCTTTCCTGTGGAGAGTGCCTCCTCTTGAGATGCGAAGGGAACGCCGGTAATTCTTTCCCGACCACGCAGGTAAAGGATCCCTCCTATCGAGCAAGAGGCGAAAACGGGGCTCCTCTGGATGTGCGCGGGACTCTCGCGCTTCCTCTCGAGTGGAGACGGGTATGTGGGGGAACTTCTTGAGTTGCAGCAAGGGTGTGAAGGACCCATAGGAAGTTCCAAAGGTTAGGTGTGATTAGCCTCGAGATGCCTCAGCGGAAATGGGCCTCATCTCGCCTGGAGGGGAGAACCTCCTGGATTTTCTCGAGTTGCGGCAGGTGCTCTCGACTTACGACTGGGACCTCAGGGACCCGCTCTGGTGGCCTCAGGAAAGGCCAGTCCCCATGCGAGTTGCTCGGGGTCTCTCGGGATTCCTCTCCCATCGATGCCGGGGCCTAAGACTGCCGGGAGCCAGTGTGAGGAAGCCCGCCCGTGACAAGGTTATGAGGAAGGAAGCTGACATACGCAAGGCATGCTCAGACTTCAGGGACCCCTCTGGAAATTTTTAAGCATGTACCCCAACAAAAATCTGCCGGTTTTTTGTGCTCTGCTTTTTCACTCTTCTGACCTTTTTTGGAAAAAGTCAATTCAGTCCGTTAGTCTTCTGCATTTGAAAGAGTGTTTCAATCCAAAAACCCTCTGATTTCTTTCTAGCCTGCCTGTAGGACTCGTACAGCTGCTCTTCTGATTGTTTGAGGCCTCCTGACCGCAGGAGGCACTGGAAGCTTAAATCATCCTAGGAATGCAGGAGTTTCCGAGGAGTCAAAATCTTTAGAATAGGACTGATTAAAAGTTTCATTTTTTGGGTCAATGCTTGCTGCCAAATTTTCATATCCTTTATTTTTAGATATAGTTGGTTTATAGAAAAACAAGTAGTTTACCTGGTATTAGCAACATTAGATCTTTGAGTTAAGTACCTTCTTTGTTATAACCCACTGCACCTTTGTTCTATAGAGATGTAACTTTAATGCTTTAAGGAGATGCAGATTAAAGAAAAACACTTCAGGGGAAACAAAATTAACATTCATTAAGGAAGAGAGCCAAAAAGTGTTAACAAGCCTCTTGGCCAGAAGATAATGTAAATCACCTGAGACCTTTTGTATACAAAATGATATACAGAAAGAATCTGGGTTGCGAACACTACATAATTTTGTGTTATCCATTGATCTCCATGTTTTATCAAAAGTATAAAAGGCCTTCTGAACAATAAAGGAGGAGGCCAGGGGCCGGGGGCCAGTTTCTCGGACCAGCTTCTCGAACTAGTCTCTCAGCCTGGTTTCTTGGGACTCTGGCTCGCCCCGTGTCTTTCTCTCTCTTTCTTCTTCTCTACCTTTCCTTCTCTCTGCTCTTTACTATAACTTCAGGCTGAATCTCCAACTGGAGTGCGGAGGCTTGCCAGGTCTACTTACTTGCCCTGGCTGTTAAGACCCGCACGAAAGGGAGCTTAAGGCGAGGCACCCTTAGATATTCCAGCGGGCGCCGGTGGCCCAACGAAGGTGGTGCAAATTCCTTGTCTGGAATTTTATTGGCCGTCCGCGTAAACCAAGCTATTCAGCCCTCTTCCTCCACTTAATCTTCTTACTACACTATAGTTTCCGAATCTAATCTTACATTAATAAATAAACAAGTCTTTCCACACCAACGCCGTCCACCCTTCGAATTCCCTGGATCCACCGGGGCTGGACCCCGGCATAAGACCTTGTGTGGAGTCGGTGCCGAAACCTGAGGATTCCTCTCCAGTGCTGACATGGAACTTGGGGTACTTCTGGAGTCTCCCCAGGGGAGTCAGTCCTCGTCTCGAGTGGGGCATGCATGTGCGCTTTCCTCCCGAGCTGTAGCAGCAGTGTCATGCTTCCCTTCGCGTGGATCAAGGGATCTGTGGCTTTCCCACGAGGCTTTCCCACAGGGCTGTCCCACGTGCCACCGTCGTGTGAGTCGATCCTCGGCTTGAAAGTCGAGGCAGTGCAGGGAAAAAAGGTTTCCCTGAAATGGCCTGAGACATCTGGGGGACTCTGGGAATGGTGGAACGACCCTGGAGTTCCATACGCCTTTCCTGTGTAAAGCGTCCCCTCTTGAGATGCTATGGGAACGCGGGGAATTCTTTCCAGACAACGCACGGAAAGGATCCCACCTCTGGAGCTAAGAGGCAGAAATGGGGCTCCTCTGGATGTGGGCGGGACTCTCGTGCTTCCTCTCGAGTGGAGACGGGTATGTCGGGGAACTTCTTGAGTTGCAGCAAGGGTGTGAAGGACCCTTTGGAAGTTCCAGAGGTTAGGTGTGATTAGCCTCAAGACGCCTCAGCGGAAATGGGCCTCATCTCGCCTGGAGGGGAGAACCTCCTGGATTTTCTCGAGTTGCGGCAGGTGCTCTCGACTTATGATGGGGACATCAGGGACCCGCTCTGGTGGACTCAGGAAAGGCCAGTCCACATGCGCGTTGCTCAGGGGCCTCTTGGGATTCCTCTCCCCGTCGATGCCGGGGCCTACGACCTTGTGTGGATTCGGTGCTGGAACTTGAGGATTCCTCTCCAGTACTGACATGGATATTGGGGTACTTCTGGAGTCTCCCCAGGGGAGTCAGTCGTAGTCTCGAGTGGGGGCATGAACGTGCGATTTCCTCCAGAGCTGTAGCAGCAGTGTCACGCTTCCCTTCGCGTGGATCAAGGGATCTGTGGCTTTCCCTCGAGACTTTACCACGAGGCTTTCCCACGGGCTTTCCCACGAGGCTTTCCCACAGGGCTGTCCCACGTGCCACAGTGGTGTGAGTCGATCCTCGCTAGAAAGTCAAGGCAGTGCAGGGAAAACAGCTTTCCCTGGAATGGACTGAGACATCTGGGGGACTCAGCGAATGGTGGCACGACCCTTGAGTTCCTCTCGCCTGTCGTGTGGAGAGCGCCTCATCTTGAGATGCGACGGGAACGCCGGGAATTCATTCCCAAACACACAGGGAAAGGATCCCTCCTCTCGAGCTAGGAGGCGGACACGGGGCTCCTCTGGATGTGGGCGGGACTCTCGAGCTTCCTCTCCAGTGGAGACGGGTATGTCGGGGAACTTCTTGAGTTGCAGCAAGGGTGTGAATGACCCTTTGGAATTTCCAGAGTTTAGGTGTGATTAGCCTGGAGACGCCTCAGGGGAAATGGGCCTCATCTCGCCTGGAGGGGAGAACCTCCTGGATTTTCTCGAGTTGCGGCAGGTGCTCTCGACTTACGACGGGACCTCAGGGACCCGCTCTGGTGGCCTCAGGAAAGGCCAGTACCCATGCGAGTTGCTAGGGGCCCTCTCGGGATTCCTTCCCCGTCGATGCCGGGGCCTAAGACCTTGTGTGGAGTCGGTGCCGGAACCTGAGGATTCCTCTCCAGTGCTGACATGGATCTTGGGGTACTTCTGGAGTCTCCCCAGGGGAGCCAGTAGTCGTCTCGAGTGGGGGCATGCACCTGCGCATTCCTCCGGAGGTGTAGCAGCGGTGTCATGCTCCCGTCGCGTGGATGAAGGGATCAGTGGCTTTCCCTCGAGGCTTCCTCAGGAAGCTTTCCCAAGAGGTTTTTCCACGAGGCTTTTCCACAGGTCTGTCCAAGTGCCACTGTGGTGTGAGTCGATCCTCGGCTTGAAAGTCAAGGCAGTGCAGGGAATACAGGTTTCCCTGGAAAGGACTGAGACATCTGGAGTACTCAGGGAACGGTGGCACGACCCTGGAGTTCCTCTCGCCTTTCCTGTGGAGAGCGCCTCCCCTTGAGATGCGTTCTGAACGTCGGGAATTCTTTCCCGAGCACCCAGGGAAAGGATCCCTCCTCTCGAGCTAGGAGGCGGAAACGGGGCTTCTCTGGATGTGGGCGGGACTCTCGTTCCTTCTCGAGTTGAGACGGGTATGTCGGCGAACTTCTTGAGTTGCAGCAAGGGTGTGAAGGACCCTTTGGAAGTTCCAGAGGTTAGGTGTGATTAGCCTCGAGACGCCTCAGCGGAAATGGGCCTCATCTCGTCTGGAGGGGAGAACCTCCTGGATTTTCTCGAGTTGCGGCAGGTGCTCTCGACTTACGACTGGGACCTCAGGGACCCGATCTGGTGGCCTCAGGAAAGGCCAGTCCCCTTGCGAGTTGCTCGGGGGCCTCTCGGGATTCTTCTCCGTCGATGCCGGGCCTGAGACCTTGTGTGGAGTCTGTGCCGGAACCAGAGGATTCCTCTCAAGTGCTGACATGGATCTTGGGTACTTCTGGAGTCTCCCAGGGGAGTCATTCCTCGTCGCGGTGGGGACATGCACGTGGGTTTTCCTCCAGCTGTAGCAGCAGTGTCACGATTCCCTTCGCGTGGGATCAGGGATCTGTGGCTTTCCCTGGAGGCTTTCCCACGAGGCTTTCCCACGAGGCGTTCCCACATTGCTGTCCCACGTGCCACCGTGGTATGAGTCGATTCTCGACTTGAAAGTCGAGGCAGTGCAGGGAAAACTGGTTTCCCTGTTATGGACTGAGCTTCTGGGGACTCTGGGAATGGTGGCACGACCCTGGAGTTCTTCTTGCCTTTCCTGTGGAGAGTGCCTCCTCCTGAGATGCGACGGGAACGCCGGGAATTCTTTCCCGACCACGCAGGGAATGAATCCCTCCTCTGGAACTATGAAGCGGAAACGGGGCTCCTCTGTATGTAAGTGGGACTCTCGTGCTTCTTCTCGATTGGAAACGGGTATGTCGAGGAAATTCTTGAGTTGCAGCAAGGGTGTGAAGGACCCTTTGGAAGTTCCAGAGGTTAGGGGTGATTAGCCTCGAGACGCCTCAGCGGAAATGGGCCTCATATCGCCTGAAGGGGAGAAACTCCTGAATTTTCTCGAGTTGCGGCAGGTACTGTGGACTTAGACCGGGACCTCAGGGACCCGCTCTGGTGGCCTCAGGAAAGGCCAGTCGCCATGCGAGTGGCTCGCCGGCCTCTCGGGATTCCTCTCCCGTCGATGCCGGGGCCTAAGATCTTGTCTGGAGTGGGTGCCGGAACCTGAGGATTCCTCTCCAGTGCTGACATGGATCTTTGGGTACTTCTGGAGTCTCCCCAGGGGGGTCAGTCCTCATCTTGAGTGGGGGCATGCACGTTCGCTGTCCTCCGAGTTGTAGCAGCAGTGTCACCATTCCCTTCGCGTGGATCAAGAGATCTGTGGCTTTCCCTCGAGGCTTTTCCACGAGGCTTTCCCACGAGGGTTTCCCACAGGGCTGTCCCACGAGCCACCGTGGTGTGAGTCGATCCTCGCTTGAAATTCGAGGCAGTGCAGGGAAAACAGGTTTCCCTGGAATGGACTGAGACATCTGGGTGACTCTGAGAAAGGTGGCGCGACCCTGGAGTTCCTCTTGCCTTTCCTGTGGAGAGCGCCTCCTCTTGAGATGCGACGGGAACGCCGGGAATTCTTTCCCGACCACGCAGGGAAAGGATCCCTCCTCTCGAGCTAGGAGGCGGAAACGGGGCTCCTCTGGATGTGGGCGGAACTCTCGTGCTTCCTCTCGAGTGGAGACGTGTATGTCGGGGAACTTCCTGAGTTTCAGCAAGGGTGTGAAGGACCCTTTGCAAGTTCCAGAGGTTAGGTGTGACTAGCCTGGAGACGCCTCAGCGGAAATGGGCCTCATCTCGCCTGGAGGGGAGAACCTCCTGGATTTTCTCGAGTTGCGGCAGGTGCTCTCGACTTACGACGGGGACCCCTGGGACCCGCACTGGTGGCCTCAGGAAAGGCCAGTCCCCATGCGAGTTGCACGGGGCCTCTCGGGATTCCTCTTACGTCGATGCTGGGCCTAAGACCTTGTGTGGAGTCAGTGCCACAACCTGAGGATTCCTCTCCAATGCTGACATGGATCTTGGGGTACTTCTGGAGTCTCCCCAGGGGAGTCAGTCCTCGTCTCGAGTGGGGGCATTCACGTGCGCTTTCCTCCCGAGCTGTAGCAGCAGTGTCGTGCTTCCCTTCGCATGGATCAAAGGATCAGGGGCTTTCCCCTCGAGGCTTTCCCACGAGGCTTTCCCCCGAGGCTTTCCCACAGGGCTGTCCTACGTGCCACCGTGGTGTGAGTCGAGCCTCGGCTTGAAAGTCGAGGCAGTGCAGGGAAAACAGGTTTCCCTGGAATGGACTGAGACATCTGGGGTACTCTGGGAATGTGGCACGACCCTGGAGATCCTCTCGCCTTTCCTGTGGAGAGCGCCTCCTCTTGAGATGCGACGTTAATGCCGCCTCCTCTTGAGATGCGACGTTAATGCCGGGAATTCTTTCCTCACCACGCAGGGAAAGGATCACTCCTCTCGAGCTAGGAGGCGGAAACGGGGCTCTCTGGATGAGGCGGGCTCTCGTGCTTCCTCTCGAGTGGAGACGGGTATGTCGGGGAACTTCTTGAGTTGCAGCAGCTGCAGCAAGGGTGTGAAGGACCCTTTGTAAGTTCCAGTGGTTAGGTG
>NW_017217189.1:0-12707 GCF_001704415.2 Capra hircus | reverse complement strand
CAGGCGAGATTGAGGCCCATTTCCGCTGAGGCAACAAGGGGTAATCACACTTAAACTCTGGAACTTCCAAAGGGTCCTTCACACCCTTGCTGCAACTCAAGAAGTTCCCTGACAACCCGTCTCTACTCAGAGGATCCCAAGGGTCCCGCCCATATCCAGAGTGGCCCCATTTCCGCCTGCTAGCTCGAGAGGAGGGATCCTTTCCCTGCGTGGTCGGGAAAGTATTCCTAGCGTTCCCGTCTCATCTCAATTGTAGGCGCTCTCCACAGGAAAGGCGAGAGGAACTCCAGTATCACGCCCCATTCCCAGAGTCCCCTGGATGTCTCAGTCCATTCCAGGGAAAACTTTTTTCCCTGCACTGCCTCGACTTTCAAGCTGAGGATCGACTCACACCACGGTGGCATGTGGGACAGCCCTGTGGGAAAGCCTCGTGGGAAAGTTTCCTGAGAAAGCCTCGAGGGAAAGCCACAGATCCCATGATCCACGCGAAGGGAAGCGTGACACTGCTGCTACAGCTCGGGAGGAAAAACCCACGTGCATATCCCACTCGCAAAGAGGAATGACTCCCCTGGGAGACTCCAGAGGTACCCAAGATCCATGTCAGCACTGGAGAGGAATCCTCAGGATCCGGCACAGACTCCACACAAGGTCCCAGGGCCCGGCATCGACGGGATAGGAATCCCGAGGGGGACCCCGTGCAACTGCATGGGGACTGGCCTTTCCTGAGGCCACCAAAGCGGGTCCCTGAGGTCCCAGTCGTAAGTCGAGAGCACCTGCCGCAACTCGAGAAAATCCAGGAGGTTCTCCCCTCCAGGCGTGATGAGGCCCATTTCTGCTGAGGCGTCTCGAGGCTAATCACACCTAACCTCTCGAACTTCCAAAGGGTCCTTCCACACCCTTGCTGCAACTCAAGAAGTTCCCCGACATACCCGTCTCCACTCGAGAGGAAGCACGAGAGTCCCGCCCAAATCCAGAGCAGCCCCGTTTCCGCCTCATACCTCGAGCGGAGGGATCCTTTCCCTGCGTGGTCGGGAAAGAATTCCCGGCGTTCCCGTCGCATCTCAAGAGGAGGCGCTCTCCACCGGAAAGGCGAGAGGAACTCCAGGGTCTTGCCACCATTCCCAGAGTCCCCCAGATGTCTCAGTCCATTCCAGAGAAACCTGTTTTCCCTGCACTGCGTCGACTTTCAAGCCGAGGATCGACTCACACCACGGTGGCACGTGGGACAGCCCTGTGGAAAGCCTCGTGGAAAAGCCTCTTGGGAAAGCGTCGAGGGAAAGCCACAGATCCGTTGATCCACGCGAAGGGAAGCGTGACACTGCTGCTACAGCTCGGGAGGAAAGCGCACGTGCATGCCCCCACTCGAGTAGAGGACTGACTGCCCTGGGGAGACTCCAGAAGTACACCAAGATCTATGTCAGCACTGGAGAGGAATCCTCAGGTTACAGCACCGACTCCACACAAGACCTTAGGCTCCGACATCAACGGGAGAGGAATCCCGAGAGGCCCCTGAGCTACTCACATGGGGACTGGCCTTTCCTGAGGCCAGCAGAACGGGTCCCTGAGGTCCCCGTCGTAAGTCGAGAGCACCTGCCACAACTCGAGAAAATCCAGGAGGTTCTCCACTCCAGGCGAGATGAGGCCCATTTCCACTGAGGCGTCTCGAGGCTAATTACACCTAACCTCTGGAACTTCCAAAGGGTCCTTCACACCCTTGCCGCAACTCAAGAAGTTCCCCGACATGCCCGTCTCCACTCGAGAGGAAGCACGAGGATCCCGCCCACATCCAGAGGAGCCCTGTTTCCTCCTCCTAGCTCGAGGGGAGGGATCCTTTCCCTGCGTGGTCGGGAAAGAATTCCCGGCATTTCCGTCGCATCTCAAGAGGAGGCTCTCTCAACAGGAAAGGCGATAGGAACTCCAGGGTCGTGCAACCATTCCCAGAGTCCCCCAGATATCTCCGTCCGTTCCAGGGAAACCTGTTTTCCCAGCACTGCGTCGACTTTCAATCTGAAGATCGACTCACACCACGGTGGCACGTGGGACAGCCCTGTGGGAAAGCCTCGTGGGAAAGCCTCGAGGGAAAGCCACAGATCCCATGATCCACGCGAAGGGAAGCGTGACACTGCTGCTACAACTCGAGAGGAAAGTGCACGTGCATGCCCCCACTCGAGAGGAGGACTGACTCCCCTGGGGAGACTCCAGAAGTACCCCAGGATCCATGTCAGCACTGGAGAGGAATCCTCAGGATCCGGCACAGACTCCACACAGGCGAGATGAGGCCCTTTTCCGATGAGGCTCCTCAAGGCTAATCACAATTAAACGCTGGAATTTCCCACGGGTCCTTCACACCCTTGCTGCAACTCAAGAAGTTCCCCGTCATACCCGACTCCACTCGAGAAGAAGGACGAGAGTCCCGCCCACATACAGAGGAGCCCCGTTTCCGCCTCATAGCTCTAGAGGAGGGATCCTTTCCTTGCGTGGTCTGGAAAGTATTCCCGGCGTTTCCGTCGCATCTCAAGAGGAGGCGCTCTCCACTTGAAACGGGAGAGGAACTCCAGGTTAGTGCCACCGTTCCCACACTCCCCCAGATGTCTCATTCCATTCCACAGAAACCATTTTTCCCTACACTGCCTCGGCTTTCAAGCTGAGGATCGACTCACACCACGGTGGCATGTGGGACAGCCCTGTGGGAAAGCCTCGTGGGAAAGTCTCCTGAGAAAGCCTCGAGAGAAAGCCACAGATCCCATGATCCACGAGAAGGGAAGCTTGACACTGCTGCTACAGCTCGGGTGGAAAACCCACATGCATATCTCCACTCGCGACGAGGAATGACTCCCCTGGGAGACTCCAGAAGTACCCAAGATCCATGTCAGCACTGGAGAGGAATCCTCAGGATCTGACACAGACTCCACACAAGGTCCCAGGGCCCGGCATTGACGGGAGAGGAATCCCGAGAGGCCCCCGAGCAACTGCATGGGGACTGGCCTTTCCTGAGGCCACCAGAGCGGGTCCCTGAGGTCCCAGTCGTAAGTCGAGAGCACCTACCGCAACTCGAGAAAATCCATTAGGTTCTCCCCTCCAGGCGAGATGAGGCCCTTTTCCGATGAGGCTCCTCGAGGCTAATCACACCTAAACGCTGGAATTCCCCAAGGGTACTTCACACCCTTGCTGCAACTCAAGAAGGTCCCCGTCATACCCAACTCCACTCGAGAAGAAGGACGAGAGTCCCACCCACATACAGAGGAGCCCCGTTTCGCCTCATAGCTCGAGAGGAGGGATCCTTTCCCTGCGTGGTCGGGAAAGAATTCCCGGCGTTCCCGTCGCATCTCAAGAGGAGGCGCTCTCCACCGGAAAGGCTAGAGGAACTCCAGGGTCTTGCCACCATTCCCAGAGTCCCCCAGATGTCTCAGTCCATTCCAGAGAAACCTGTTTTCCCTGCACTGCGTCGACTTTCAAGCCGAGGATCGACTCACACCACGGTGGCACGTGGGACAGCCCTGTGGAAAGCCTCGTGGAAAAGCCTCTTGGGAAAGCGTCGAGGGAAAGCCACAGATCCGTTGATCCACGCGAAGGGAAGCGTGACACTGCTGCTACAGCTCGGGAGGAAAGCGCACGTGCATGCCCCCACTCGAGTAGAGGACTGACTGCCCTGGGGAGACTCCAGAAGTACCCCAAGATCTATGTCAGCACTGGAGAGGAATCCTCAGGTTACAGCACTGACTCCCCACAAGAACTTAGGCTCCGGCATCAACGGGAGAGGAATCCCGAGAGGCCCCCAAGCTACTCACATGGGGACTGGCCTTTCCTGAGGCCACCAGAACGGGTCCCTGAGGTCCCCATCGTAAGTCGAGAGCACCTGCCACAACTCGAGAAAATCCAGGAGGTTCTCCCATCCAGGCGAGATGAGGCCCATTTCCGCTGAGGCGTCTGGAGTCTAATCACTTCTAATATCTGGAACTTCCAAATGGTCATTCACACCATTGCTGCAACTCAAGAAGTTCCCCGACATACCCGTCTCGACTCGAGAGGAAGCACGAGAGGTCTGCCCACATCCAGAGGAGCACCGTTTCCGCCTCATAGCTCGAGAGGAGGGATCCTTTCCCTGCTTGGTCGGGAAAGAATTCCCGGCGTTCCCGTCGCATGTCAAGAGGAGGCTCTCTCCATAGGAATGGCGAGAGGAACTCCAGGGTCGGGCCACCATTCCCAGAGTCCCCCAGATGACTGTCCATTCCAGGGAAACCTGTTTTCCCTGCACTGCCTCGACTTTCAAGCCGAGGATCGACTCACACCACGGTGGCACGTGGGACAGCCCTGTGGGAAAGCCTCGTGGGAAAGCCTAGTGGAAAGCCTTGAGGCAAAGCCACAGATCCCTTGATCCACGCGAAGGGAAGCATGACACTGCTGCTGCAGCTCGGGAGGAAATCGCACGTCCCTGCCCCCACTCGAGACGAGGACTGACTCCCCAGGGGAGACTCCAGAAGTACCCCAAGATCCGTGTCAGCACTGGAGAGGAATCCTCAGGTGCGGGCACCGACTCCCCACAAGGTCTTAGGCACCAGCATCGACGGGAGAGGAATCCCGAGAGGCTCGCGAGCAACTGGCATGGGGACTGGCCTTTCCTGAGGCCACGAGAACGGGTCCCTGAGGTCCCCGTCTGAAGTCGAGAGCACCTGCCGCAACTCGAGAAAATCCAGGAGGTTCGTCCCTCCAGGCGAGATGAGGCCCATTTCCGCTGAGGTGTCTCGAGGCTAATCACACCTAACCTCTGGAAATTCCAAAGGGTGCTTCACAATCTTGCTGCAACTCAAGAAGTTCCCCGACTTACCCGTCTCCACTCGAGAGGAAGCACGAGAGTCCCGCCCACATCCGGAAGAGACCCGTTTTTGCCTCCTAGCTCGAGAGGAGGGATCCTTTCTCTGCGTGTTCGGGGAAGAATTCCCGGCGTTCCCGTCGCATCACAAGAGGAGACGCTCTCCACAGGAAAGGCGAGAGGAACTCCAGGTTCGTGCCACCATTCCCAGAGTCCCCCAGATGTCTCAGTCCATTCCAGGGAAACCTGTTTTCCCTGCACTGCCTCGACTTTCAATCCGAGGATCGACTCACACCACGGTGGCATCGTGGTACAGCCCTGTGAGAAAGCCTCGTGGGAAAGCCTCGTGGGAAAGCCTCAAGGGAAAGCCACAGATCTCTTGATCCACGCGAAGGGAAGCGTGACACTGCTGCTACAGCTCGGGAGGAAAGCGCACGTGCATGCCCCCGCTGGAGACGAGGACTGACTCCCCTGGGGAGACTCCAGAAGTACCCCAGGATCCATGTCTGCACTAGAGAGGAATCCTCAGGTTCCGGCACCAACTCCACACAAGGTCTTAGGCCCGTGCATCGACGTGAGAGGAATCCCGAGAGGCCCCAGAGCAACTCGCATGGGGACTGGCCTTTCCTGAGGCCACCACAGCGGGTCCCTGAGGTCCCCGTCGTAAGTCGAGAGCACCTGCCGCAACTCGAGAAAAACCAGGAGGTTCTCCCCTCCAGGTGAGCTGAGTCCCATTTCCGCTGAGGTATCTCGAGGCTAATCACACCTTACCTCTGGAACTTCCAAAGGGTCCTTCACACCCTTACTGCAACTCAAGAAGTTCCCCGACATACCCGTCTCCACTCGAGAGGAAGCAGGAGAGTCCCGCCCACATCCAGAGGAGCCCCGTTTCCGCCTCCTAGCTCGAGAGGAGGGATCCTTTCCCTGCGTGGTCGGGAAAGAATTCCTGGCGTTCCCGTCGCATCTCAAGAGGAGGCGCTCTCCACAGGAAAGGCGAGAGGAACTCCAGGGTCGTGCCACCATTCCCAGAGTCCCCCATATGACTCAGTCCATTACAGGGAAATCTGTTTTCCCTGCACTGCCTCGACTTTCAAGCTGAGGATCGACTCACACCACGGAGGCACGTGGGACAGCCCTGTGGGAAATCCTCGTGGGAAAGGCTCGTGGGAAAGCCTCGAGGGAAAGCCCCTGATCCCTTGATTCACGTGAAGGCAAGTGTGAAACTGCTGCTAGAGTGGGAGGAAAGCACACGTGCATGCCCCCTCTTGAGACGAGGACTGACTCCCCTGGGGAGACTCCAGAAGTACCCCAAGATCCATGTCAGCACTGGAGAGGAATCCTCCGTTTCCGACACCGACTCCACAAAAGGTCTTAGGCCCCGGCATCGTCTCTAGAGGAATCCCGAGAGGCCCCTGTGCAACTCGCATGGGGACTGGCCTTTCCTGAGGCCACAAGAGCGGGTCCCTGAGGTTCCCGTCGTAAGTCGAGAGCACTTGCCGCAACTCGAGAAAATCCAGGAGGTTCTCCCCTCCAGTCGACATGAGACCCATTTCTGCTGAGGCGTCTCGAGGCTAATCACACCTAACCTCTGGAACTTCCAAAGGGTCCTTCACACCCTTGCTGCAACTCAAGAAGTTCCCCGACATACCCGTCTCCACTCGAGAGGAAGCACGAGAGTTCTGCCCACATCCAAAGGAGCCCCGTTTCCTACTCTTGCTCGAGAGAAAGGATCCTGTCCCTGCGTGATGGGAAAGAATTCCCGGCGTTCCTTTCGCATCTCAAGAGGAGGCGCTCTCCTCAGGAAAGGCGAGAGGAACTCCAGGGTCGTGCCACCATTCCCAGAGTCCCCCAGATATCTCAGTCCATTCCAGGGAAACCTGTTTTCCCTGTACTGCCTCGACTTTCAAGCCGAGGATCCACTCACACCACGGTGGCACGTTGGACAGCCCTGTGGGAAAGCCTCGTGGGAAAGCCCACAGATCCCTTGATCCACGCGAAGGGAAGCGTGACACTGCTGCTACTGCTCGGGAGGAAAGCGCTCGTGCATGCCCCCAATCGAGACGAGGACTGACTCCCCTGGGGAGATTCCAGAAGTACCCCAAGATCCATGTGGGCACTGGAGAGGAATCCTCAGGTTCCGGAACCGACTTCTCACAAGGTCTTACGCCCCGGCATTGAGGGAGAGGAATCCCGAGAGGCCCACGAGCAACTCGCATGGGGACTGGCATTTCCTGAGGCCACCAGAGCGGGTCCCTGAGGTCCCCGTCGTAAGTCGAGAGCAGCTGCCGCAACTCGAAAAAATCCAGGAGGTTCTCCCCTCCAGGCGAGATGAGGCCCATTTCCGCTGAGGCGTCTTCGAGGCTAAATCACATCTAACATCTGGAACTTACCAAGGGGTCCTTCACACCCTTGCTGCAACTCAAGAAGTTCCCCGACATACCCGTCTCCACTCGAGAGGAAGCACGAGAGTCCCGGGCCACATCCAGAGGAGCCCCGTTTCTGCCCTCCTAGCTCGAGAGGAGGGATCCTTTCCCTGCGTGGTCGGGAAAGAATTCCCAGGCGTTCCCGTCGCATCTCAAGAGGAGGCGCTCTCCACAGGAAAGGCGAGAGGAACTCCAGGGTCGTGCCACCATTCCCAGAGTCCCCAGATATCTCAGTCCATTACAGGGAAACCTGTTTTCCCTGCACTGCCGTCGATTTTCAAGCCGAGGATCGACTCACACCACATGGTGGCACGTGGGACAGCCCTGTGGGAAAGCCTCGTGTGAAAGTCTACGTGGGATAGCCTCGAGTGGAAAGCCACAGATCCCTTGATGCCACGCCGAATGGGAAGCGTGACACTGCTGCTACAGCTCTTGAGGAAAGCGCACTTGCATGCCCCCACTCGAGACGAGGACTGACTCCCCTGGGGAGACTCCAGAAGTACCCCAAGATCCATGTCAGCACTGGAGAGGATCCTCAGGTTCCAGGCACCGACTCCACACGAGGTCTTAGGCCCGGCATCGACGGGAGAGGAATCCCGAGAGGCTCCCGAGCAACTCTCATGGCGACTGGCCTTTCCGAGGCCCCAGAGCCTGTCCCTGAGGTTCCCGTCGTAAGTCGAGAGCACCTGCCGCAACTCGAAAAAATCCAGGAGGTTCTCCCCTCCAGGCGAGATGAGGCCCATTTCCGCTGAGGCGTCTTGAGGCTAATCATATCTAACCTCTGGAACTTCCAAAGGGTCCTTCATACCCTTGCTGCAACTCAAGAAGTTCCCCTGACATACCCGTCTGCACTCGAGAGGAAGCACGAGAGTCCCCTCCACATCCAGAGGAGCCCCGTTTCCGCTCCTAGCTCGAGAGGAGGGATCCTTTCGCTGCGTGGTCGGGAAAGAATTCCCGGCGTTCCCGTCGCATCTCAAGAGGAGGCGCTCTCCACAGGAAAGGCGAGAGGAACTCCAGGGTCGTGCCACATTGCAGAGTCCCCCAGATGTCTCAGTCCATTCCAGGGAAACCTGTTTTCCCTGCACTGCCTCGACTTTGAAGCCGAGGATCGACTCACACCACGGTGGCACGTGGGACAGTCCTGTGGGAAAGCCTCAAGTGGGAAAGCCACCTGATGCCTTGATCCACGCGAAGGGAAGCGTGACACTGCTGCTACAGCTCGGGAGGAAAGAGCACCTGCATGCCCCACTCGAGACGAGGACTGACTCCCCTGGGGAGGCTCCAGAAGTACCCCAAGTTCCATGTCAGCACTGGAGAGGAATCCACAGGTTTCGGCACCGACTCCACTCAAGGTCTTAGGCCCCGGCATCGAGGGGAGAGGAATCCGAGAGGCCCCCGAGCAACTCGCATGGGGACTGGCCTCTCCTGAGGCAACCAGAGCGGGTCTCTGAGGTCCCCATCGTAAGTCGAAAGCACCTGCCGCAACTAGAGAAAATCCAGGAGGTTCTCCCTCCAGGCGAGATGAGGCCCATTTCCGCTGAGGCGTCTCAAGGCTATTCACATCTAACGTCTGGAACTTCCAAAGGGTCCTTCACACCCTTGCTGCAACTCAAGAAGTTCCCCGACATACCCGTCTCCACTCGAGAAGAAGCTCGAGAGTCCCGCCAATATCAAGAGGAACCCCGTTACCGCCCCCTAGCTCCGAGAGGAGGGATCCTTTCCCTGCGTGTTCGGGAAAGAATCCCCGGCGTTTCCGTCGCATCTCAAGAGGAGGCGCTCCCACAGGAAAGGCGAGAGGAACCCAGGGTCGTGCCACATTCCCAGAGTCCACCAGATGTCTCAGTCCATTCCAGGGAAACCTGTTTTCCCTGCACGGCCTCGACTTCCAAGCCGAGGATCGACTCACACCACGGTGGCACGTGGACAGTCCCTGTGGGAAAGCCTCGTGGAAAGCCTCGTGGGAAAGCCTCGAGGAAAGCCCCTGATCCCTTGATCCACGTGAAGGGAATCGTGACATTGCTGCTACAGCTCGGGAGGAAAGCGTCCGTGCATGCCCCCACTCGAGACGAGGACTGACTTCCCTGGGAAGACTCCAGAAGTACCCCAAGATCCATGTCGGCAATGGAGAGGAATCCTCAGGTTCGGGCACTGAGTCCACACAAGGTCTTAGGACCCAGCATCGACGGGAGTGGAATCCCGAGAGGCCCGGGATCAACTCGCATGGGGACTGGCCTTTCCTGAGGCCACCAGAGCCGACTCTGAGGTCCCCGTCGTAAGTCGAGAGCACCTGCCGCAACTCGAGAAAATCCAGGAGGTTCTCCCCTCCAGGCGAGATGAGGCGCATTTGTGCTGAGGCGTCTCGAGGCTAATCACATCTAACATCTGGAACTTCCAAAGGGTCCTTCACACCCTTACTGCAACTCAAATAGTTCCCCGACATACCCGGCTCCACTCGGGAGGAAGCACGAGAGTCCCGCCCACATCCAGAGGAGCCCCGTTTCCGCCTCCAAGCTCGAGAGGAGGGATCCTTTCCCTGCGGGTTCGGGAAAGAATTCCCGGCGTTCCCTTCGCATATCAAGAGGAGGCGCTCTCCACAGGAAAGGCGAGAGGAACTCCAGGGTCGTGCCACCATTCCAGAGTCCCCCAGATGTTCTCAGTCCATTCCAGGGAAACCTGTTTTCCCTGCACTGCCTCGAATTTCAAGCCGAGGATCGACTCACACCACGGAGGCACGTGGGATAGCCCTTGGGAAAGCCTCGTTGGGAAAGCCTCGAGGGAAGGCACAGATCCCTTGATCCACGCGAAGGGAAGCGCGACACTGCCGCTGCAGCTCGGGAGGAAAGCGCACGTGCATGCCCCCACTCGAGAGCGAGGACTGACTCCCTGGGGAGACTCCAGAAGTACCCCAAGATCCATGTCAGCACTGGAGAGGAATCCTCAGGTTCCGGCACCGACTCCACACAAGATCTTAGGCCCCTGCATCGACGGGAGAGGAATCCCGAGAGGGCCTCGAGCAACTCGCATGGGGACTGGCCTTTCCTGACGCCACCACAGCGGGTCCCTGAGGTTCCCCGTCGTAAGTCGAGAGCACCTGCCGCAACTCGAGAAAATCCAGGAGGTTCTCCCCTCCAGGCGAGATGAGGCCCATTTCCGCTGAGGCGTCTCGAGGCTAATCACACCTAACATCTGGAACTTCCAAAGGGTCCTTCACACCCTTGCTGCAACTCAAGAAGCTTCTCCGACATACCCAGACTCCACTCGAGAGGAAGCCACGAGAGTCCCGCCCACATCCAGAGGAGCCCCGTTTCCGCCTCCTAGCTCGAGAGGAGGGATCCTTTCCCTGCGTGGTCGGGAAAGAATTCCCGGCTTCCCGTCGCATCTCAAGTAGGAGGCGCTCTCCACAGGAAAGGCGAGAGGAACTCCAGGGTCGTGCCACATTCCCAGAGTCCCGCCAGATGTCTCAGTCCATTCCAGGGAAACCTGTTTTCCCTGCACTGCCTTCGACTTTCAAGCCGAGGATCGACTCACACCACGGTGGCACGTGGGACAGCCCTGTGGGAAAGCCTCGTGGGAAAGCCTCTGGAGGGAAGGCCACAGATCCCTTGATCCACGCGAAGGGAAAGCGCGACACTGCAGCTGACAGCTCGGGGGAAAGCGCAGGTGCATGCCCCCACTACGAGATCGAGGACTGACTCCCCTGGGGAGACTCCGAAGTACCCAAGATCCATGTCAGCACTGGAGAGGAATCCTCAGGTTCCGGCACCGGACTCCACACAAGATCTTAGACCCGGCATCGACGGGAGAGGAATCCCGAGAGGCCCCCGAGCAACTCCCATGGGGACTGGCCTTTCCTGAGGCCACCAGAGTGGGTCCCTGAGGTCCCCGTCGTAAGTCGAGAGCACCTGCCGCAACTCGAGAAAATCCAGGAGGTTCTCCCCTCCAGGCGAGATGAGGCCCATTTCCGCTGAGGCGTCTCGAGGTAATCACACTAACACTCTGGAACTTCCCAAAGGGTCCTTCACACCTTGCTGGCAACTCAAGAAGTTCCCCGACATACCCGTCTCCACTCGAGAGGAAGCCACGAGGAGTCCCGCCCACATCCAGAGTGAGCCCCGTTTCCATCTCCTAGCTCGAGAGGAGGGATACCTTTCCTGCGTGTTCGGGAAAGAATTCCCAGCGTTCCCGTCGCATCTCAAGAGGTAGGCGCTCTCCACAGGAAAGGCGAGAGGAACTCCAGGGTCGTGCCACCATTCCCACAGTCCCCTAGATGTCTCAGTCTATTCCAGGGAAACCTTTTTTCCCTGCACTGCCTCGACTTTCAAGCCGAGGATCGACTCACACCACGGTGGCACTGTGGGACAGCCCTGTGGGAAAGCCTCGTGGGAAAGCCTCATGGGAAAGCCTCGAGGAAAGTCACAGATCCCTTGATCCACGCGAAGGGAAGTCGTGACACTGCTGCTACAGCTCGGGAGGAAAGCGCCCCGTGCATAGCCCCACTCGAGACGAGGACTGACTTCCCCTGGGAGACTCCAGAAGTACCCCAAGATCCATGTCGGCACTGGAGAGGAATCCTCAGGTTCCGGCACTGACTCCACACAAGGTCTTAGGACCCAGCATCGACGGGAGTGGAATCCCGAGAAGGCCGCCGAGCAACTCGCATGGGGACTGGCCTTTCCTGAGGCCACCAGAGCGGGACTCTGAGGTCCCCGTCGTAAGTCGAGAGCACCTGCCGCAACTCGATAAAATCCAGGAGGTTCTCCCCTCCAGGCGAGATGAGGCGCATTTGTGCTGTGGCGTCTCAGGGTAATCAGACCTAACCTCTGCAACTTCCAAAGGGTCCTTCACAACCTTGCTGCAACTCAAGAAGTTGCCCGACATACCCGTCTCCACTCGAGAGGAAGCACGAGAGTCCCGCCCACATCCAGAGGAGCCCCGTTTCCGCCTCCTAGCTCGAGAGGAGGATCCTTTTACTGCGTGGTCGGGAAAGAATTCCTGCCATTTCCGTCGCATCTCAAGAGGAGGTACTCTTCACAGGAAAGTGAGAGGAACTTCAGGGACGTGCCACCATTCCCAGATCCCCAGATTCTCAGTCCATTCCAGGGAAACCTGTTTTCCCTTTACTGCCTCGACTTTCAAGCCGAGGATCGACTCACACCACGGTGTCACTTGGGACAGCCCTGTGGGAAAGCCTGATGGGAAAGCCTCGTGGGTAAGCCTCGAGGAAAGACAAGATCCCTTGATCCACGCGAAGGGAAGCGGACACTGCTGCTACAGCTCGGGAGAAAAAGCGAACGTGCATGCCTCCACTCGAGACGAGGACTGACTCCCCTGGTGAGACTTCCAGACGTACCCAAGATCCATGTCAGCACTGTAGTGGAATCCTCAGTTCCGGCACCAACTCCACACCAAGATCTTAGCCCCTGCATCGACGGGAGAGGAATCCTGAGAGGGCCCCGAGCAACTCGCATGGGACT
>NW_017217188.1:0-12707 GCF_001704415.2 Capra hircus | reverse complement strand
CTAGCAAAAGCTGAAATCCATTAATTGTGCGTTTTTGTACCTCTGACAGAGCGAGCTTGGCTCCACCCTTTGGCAGTGAGAAGAAAAGAGGCATGACACCCTCCCCAAGGGGACATGGGGCCTATTCGAGAGGAAAGGCCCCCTTGTGGAGATGAGGCCAGGAAGGCACACAGTCGTGTCAAACACACTCCCACTGCTTGCTTCTTCAGGCGGCACACCGCGCTATCAGCTAGGAATGTCTTTGCAATGATCACAAAGGGAAGGGGAGATACAGGGCCCTGCTTCAGGACCTCCGGTGCTCTGAGCAAATCTCGAGGTCTCCCGTTGTTGGTCAAGGTCAAGGTCAAGTTCAAGATCAAGTTGAAGTTCAAGGTCAAGGTCAAATTCAAGTTGAAGTTCAAGGTCAAGTTCAAGTTCAAGGTCAAGGTCAAGTTCAAGTTCAAGTTCAAGTTCAAGTTCAAGTTCAAGTTCAAGTTCAAGTTCAAAAGTTCAAGTTCAAGTTCAAGTTCAAGTTCAAGTTGAAGTCAAGTTCAAGGTCAAGGTCAAGTTCAAGTTCAAGTTCAAGTTCAAGTTCAAGGTCAAGTTCAAGTTCAAGTCAAGTCCAAGTTCAAGTCAAGTTCAAGTTCAAGTTCAAGTCAAGTTCAAGTTCAAGTCAAGTTCAAGTTGAAGTTCAAGTTCAAGGTGAAGGTCAAGTTCAGTTCAAGGTCAAGGTCAAGGCCAATTTCAAGTTCAAAGTCAAGTCAAGTCAAGTCAAGGTCAAGGTCAAGTTCAAGTTCAAGGGCAGGCAAGGCCAAGCCAAGACCAAGGCAAGGTCAAGGCACCGCCAAGGGCAAGGCCAAGGCCCAGGCCAAGGCAAAGGCCAAGGCCCAAAGCGAAGCCCAAACTCCGTAACGCCTGACAAAAGGCAGAAGCCACTAGGCCCCTGTGCAGAGGAAGCCACTGAAGGCAGCAAGGCCACAGAGCTCCCCGACTCCCATTCCCACAGGAAGATGTGAGGATAAAGGGCCTCATCCCAGCACAGCACCCGCTCCCACCACCCCGCAACCCCGGCCCCCGCCCCCCGCAGCACGCACCCTGAAACAACACTGCCTTCCAGAAAAGAGAACGGAGAAGCCATGTGTGTGCCAAAGGAGCAAGATGAACGAACGATGCCACGCCCTCCAACTTTGGGCACACCTGACGCCTCGGAACCCCGGGCCTGGCCGATGGGTCCCCGCCGTTCTTGGGTGGGAGGGGTCAACACATTGGCCGAGAGCCCTTGCCCAGGCCACCCGCAAATCCCCTGAGATGTGATCCGACCACAGGGACCGAGGGCAAACGTACCGCTTGAGGTGCTGGAGGAGCCAGACGAAGCCATGGTGGGAGAGGCACACGGGCACGCTGCAGACTGCTGGCCGAGTGGGGCGGGACCCAGCAGCTTAGGACTCTGGAGAACGGGAGGCGTCTCCGCCACCATTGACGTCAATAGGGTTTGGGTGGGTAGATGGAGGGGCTGCCCCTGGCCTCGTTCCAAGCAGAGACCCTGGACGGAGTCCCGTGGAGCGAGTGGGCTTTTCCCGGGCACAGCTGTGCCCTGGACCGCCACGATCCCCGTTGGGGTGGGCGGGCAGTTCGCGGGCTTTGGTTTTGGCCCTCCCTCGCAGCGGGGGGTGGGATCAACCCCGGGTGGATCAATCAGGGGCCCTCAGCAGTGCCAAGGGAGCTTACCACCCAGGAAACGCCCCAAGGTCCCTTTGAATTGGCCACCAACGCCCCCTTTCCCAGCCTGCCTTGCTCTGGGATTTCTTGCCTTTTCACATTCCACAGGTCCCTGGGCCTCGACTGTCCCCCGCTGGCTCCTCCGAGGCATTCCGGGACACCAGACGCTCTCTCCAGCGCCTCCACCTAGATCCCTCGCTGTCCTCGCCTCCGTTTCCCCCATGCCCCCTCCGCAACTCCTCCGTGGGCTCTTGGCGTCCTTTCACTACAGCAGTCACAGAGTGCCAACACCGAGGGCTTTGAGTTGCCTGGAGCCCAAGGCTCCGGCCAGAGACCTGAGGGGCCAGCGTTTGGACTGGCAGCTAATGCCATTTGGGGCTTTTCTCACATGGAGCCTGAGGCCCGCACCTCCGCGGGCAAACCACCAGCGCGAGTGCCCTGGAGATACCCACCCAAGGGACAGTGTACCACCTACTGTGGGGAAGGAGGTCCTGTTTTCCCTGCACTGGTTCGACTTTCACGCTGAGGATCGACTCACACTATGATGGCAAGTGGAATAGCCCTGTGGGAAAGCCTCATGGGAAAGACTCCAGGGAAAGCCACAGATTCCTTGATCCACGAGAAGGGAAGCGTGACACTGCTGCTACCACTCGGAGGAAAGCGCACGTGCATGACCCCACTCGAGCCGAGGACTGACGCCACTTGGGAGACTCCAGAAGTACGCCAAGATCCATGTCAGCACTGGAGAGGAATCCTCAGGTTCCGGTCCCGACTTCACACAAGGTCTTAGGCCCCGGCATCGATGGGAGAGGAATCCTGAGAGGCCCCCTAGCCCCTCGCATGGGGACTGGCCTTTCCTGAGGTCACCAGAGTGGGTCCCTGAGGTCTCCGTCGTAAGTCGAGAGCACCTGCCGCAACTCGAGAAAATCCAGGAGGTTCTCCCCTCCAGGCGAGATGAGGCCCATTTCCGCTGAGGCGTCTCGAGGCTAATCACACCTAACCTCTGGAACTTCCAAAGGGTCCTTCACAACCTTGCTGCAACTCAAGAAGTTCCCTGACATATCCGTCCACTAGAGAGGAAGCACGAGAGTCCTGCCCACATCCAGAGGAGCTCGGTTTCCGCCTCCTAGCTCGAGAGGAGGGATCCTTTCCCTGCGTGGTCGGGAAAGAATTCCCGGCGTTCCGGCGCATCTCAAGAGGAGGCGCTCTCCACAGGAAAGGCGAGAGGAACTCCAGGGTCGTGCCACCATTCCCTGAGTCCCCAGATGTCTCAGTCCATTCCAGGGAAACCTGTTTTCCCTGCACTGCCTCGACTTTTTAAGCGAGGATCGCTCACACAACGGTGGCACGTGGAACAGCCCTTGGAAAAGCCTCGTGGGAAAGCTTTGAGCGAAAGCCACAGATCCTTGATCCACGCGAAGAGAAGCGTGACACTGCTGCTACATATCGGAGAAAGCGCACGTGCATGCCCCCACTCGAGACGAGGACTGACTCCCTGGGGAGACTCCAGAAGTACAGCAAGATCCATGTCAGCACTGGAGAGGAATGCTCAGGTTCCAGCACCGACTCCACACAAGATCTTAGGACCCGCATCGACAGGAGAGGAATCCGAGAGGCCCCCGAGCAACTGCATGCTGACTGGCCTTTCCTGAAGCCACCAGAGCGGGTCCCTGAGGTCCCATCGTATGTCGAGAGCACCTGCCAGAACTCGAGAAAATCCAGGAGGTTGTCCCCTCCAGGTGAGATGAGGCCCATTTTCCGCCTGAGGCGTCTCGAGGCTAATCACATCTAACAATTGGAACTTCCAAAGGGTCCTTCACACCCTTGCTGCAACTCAAGAAGTTCCCCGACATACCCGTCTCCACTCGATTGGAAACACGAGAGTACCGCCCATATCCAGAGGAGTCCCGTTTCCGCCCCCATGCTCGGGAGGAGGGATCCTTTCCCTGCGTGGTCGGGAAAGAATTCCCGACGTTCCCGTCGCATCTCAAGAGGAGGCGCTCTCCACAGGAAAGGCGAGAGGAACTCCAGGGTCGTGCCACCATTCCCAGAGTCCCCCAGATGTCTCAGTCCATTCCAGGGAAAACGTGTTTTCCCTGCACAGCCTCGACTTTCAAGCCGAGGATCGACTAAACACCACGGTGGCATGTAGGACAGCCCTTTGGGAAAGCCTCGTGGGAACGCCTCGTGTGAAAGCCTCGTGGGAAAGCCTCGAGGGAAAGCCACAGATCCCTTGATCCACGCGAAGGGAAGTGTGACACTGCTGCTACAGCTCGGGAGGAAAGCGCATGTGCATGCCCCCACTCAAGACGAGGACTGACTCCACTGGAGAGACTCCAGAAGTACCCCCAAATCCATGTCAGCACTGGAGAGGAATGCCTCAAGTTCCGGCACCGACTCCACACAAGGTCTTAGGCCCCAGCATCGACGGGAGAGGAATCCCGAGAGGCCCCCGAGCAACTCCCATGGGGACTGGCCTTTCCTGAGGCCACCAGAGCGGGGTCCCTGGAGGTCCCCATCGTAAGTCGAGAGCACCTGCCATAAATCGAGAAAATCCAGGAGGTTCTCCCCTCCAGGCGAGATGAGGCCCATTTCCGCTGAGGTCGTCTCGAGGCTAAACAAATCTAACACCTGGAACTTCCAAAGGGTCCTTCACACCCTTGCTGCAAATCAAGAAGTTCCCCGACATACTCGTCTCCACTCGAGAGGAAGCACGAGAGTCCCGCCCACATCCAGAGGACCACCGTTTCCCCCTCCTAGCTCGAGAGGAGGGTTCCTTTCCCTGCGTGGTCGGGAAAGAATTCCAGGCGTTTCCGTCGCATCTCAAGAGGAGGTGCTCTCCACAGGAAAGGCAGAGGACTCCAGGGTCGTGCCACCATTCCGAGTCCCCCAGATGTCTCAGTCCATTCCAGGGAAACCTGTTTTCCCTTGCACTGCCTCGACTTTCAAGCCGAGGATCGACTCACACCACGGTGGCACGTGGGCAGCCCTGTGGGAAAAGCCTAGTGGGAAAGCCTCGAGGGAAAGCCACAGATCCCTTGATCCACGCGAAGGGAAGCGCGTCACTGCTGCTACAGCTCGGGAGGAAAGCGCACGTGCATGCCCCACTCGACACGAGGACTGACTCCCCTGGGGAGACTCCAGAAGTACCCAAGATCCATGTCAGCACTGGAGAGGAATCCTCAGGTTCCGGCACCGCACTCCACACAAGATCTTAGCCCCGGCATCGACTGGGTAGAGGAATCCCGAGAGGCCCGCGAGCAACTCGGATGGGGACTGGCCTTTCCTGAGGCCAGCAGAGCGGGTCCCTGAGGTCCCCGTCGTAAGTCGAGAGCACCTGCCGCAACTCGAGAAAATCCAGGAGGTTCTCCCCTCCAGGCGAGATGAAGCCCATTTCCGCTGAAGCGTCTGGAGGCTAATCACACCTAACCTCTGGAACTTCCAAAGGGTCCTTCACACCCTTGCTGCAACTCAAGAAGTTCCCCGACATACCCATCTCCTCTCGATAGGAAGCACGAGGGTCCCGCCCACATCCAGAGGAGCCCCTTTCCTCCTCGTAGCTCGAGATGTGGGATCCTTTCCCTGCTTCGTCGGGAAAGAATTCCCGGCGTTCCCGTCGCATCTCGAGTGGAGGCGCTCTCCACAGGAAATGCCGAGAGGAACTCCAGAGTCGTGCCACCATTCCAAGAGTCCCCTAGATGTCTCAGTCCATTCCAGAGGAACCTGTTTTCCCTGCACTACCTCGGACTTTCACGCCGAGGTTCGACTCACACCTCGGCGGCATGTGGGACAGCCCTCTGGATAGCCTCGTGGTAAAGCCTGGAGGAAAAGCCACAGATCACTTGATCCACGCGACCGGAAGTGTGACACTGCTGCTACAGCTCGGGAGGGAAAGCGCACGTGCATGCCCCCATTCGAGACGAGACTGACTTCCCTGGGGGGGCTCCAGAAGTACCCCAAGATCCATGTCAGCACTGTAGAGGAATCCTCAGGTTCCTGCCCCAACTCCTCACAAGGTCTTTTTTTTTTCTTTCCTTTTTACTCTTTTCTTTGCATTTATTTAAACACAGTTCTCAAAACTTTTGAGTGAAATTGGGCCTCCTTTGGTAAGCAAAGAACCTGAAAGTAGTATTTAAAAAACGAACAGGCAAAGTCTTCAGATCATCCACAACACAGGTGTAGTGTTCCCTTCTTTTTTCTCAAACTCTGAAGCACCCAGTTTTCCATATAGTCTTAAAAGCTAGAAGAACAAGAGTACATTTGTGGTGGAATATTATTTTCACTTGCTGATTACTAATTGAAATACCATTATCCCCTTCTAACAGCTTTAAGAAATAGCCTTTTTAAGGCATACATTGTGCAACTCATCTTATTCCCTGCTATGTATAATACAGATTACATAAAGGCTGTCAAAGTCACATTTATATAAGAATTAAGCATTTGCTGTATTGAAAGATCTTTAGTTTTTAACACTAGCAGTATAGAGTTACAGAGCGTAATTTTTATCACTTAACTGCAGGTATATTAAGTATGGTATGTTTCATGGACTCGAGGAAAACGGGCATTTTTTTCTTTAATTTACTACTGACAATCTAATCAGAACAGTTCTCCTAAGCATTGATATGTTAGAAAGAAAAGTAAAAACCAAACGTTATTGTTGCTTTTTGCCATTTGGTAGCATTTTACACACAGGCTTCAATCTTCAGAATACCCTGTATTCAGTAGAAAAACCATTTAAATGAAGTTCTGTACAATAGAAACTTCTCAGCAGTCAAAATTTTAGACTGTAAAAAAATACATGTAAAACATACTTTTCTGAAAACACTTAACTTTGAACAAAGCACCGAACTACACAAATGCAGAATGAAAACAGCATTTCAACTCCACCAAAAGTAGTCATCATAAAAGGTGTAAAAGTCACCTAACTTCACCAGGCACTGTTCACTTTTTAAACAGGAGACAATAAAAAATATTGTCCACAAACAATATCCCAACTCTAGGGCAGGTTTCAGAAAGTCTTCATCTTCATGCTTTAATAGCGACGAGGTGAGTATGATCGCGATCTGGAACGTGATCTGTATCCTCCACGACTATAGTAGGGAGAAGGTGACCGTCTTCTGTATTTCTGATCCCTGTCTTGAGCAGCTCTCCATCCTCCTCCTCCTCCTCCTCCTCCTCTGTACGATCTGCTGTAATAGTCCCGATCATCATAGCCTCGATCATATCCTCTGTCATAGTAATCTCGACGGCGTGAGCTGCCATAGGTAGGTCTCCCCATGTAAATTCCTGCTGTTGGAGTATGTGGTCTTTTCGTTATGGAGAAGTCAACTCTGATCCTACATCCATCAAGCTCCATTCCATTGGCACACTCTTTTGCTTCCTTGGCATCATCTACATTTTCAAAGTATACAAAGGCAAATCCTCTTGAACGTCTAGACTGCTGGTCATATACAATAGATACATCAGCAATTGGGCCATATTTAGAGAACATTTCTCTTAGATCTCTTTCTGTAGTATACAAGCTCAATCCAAATACTCCAAGACAACAGTTAGGATCAGGATTTGCCCGATTCCCAACATGACGCCAGCGAGTAGACATGGGAGAATGACTGTGGCTATGCCGTCTTCGATAATCTCTGCTGTAAGATCTGCTACGAGATCTTCTATGGGACCGGGACCGAGATCGTGACCTTGTATAATGCCTCCGAGAACTTCTTCTGGATCTAGACCTAGATTCCGATCTGGACCTGGACTTTGATCTGGAACGCCTGGAATCTTCCTTGGAGCGAGACCTTGCAGGGGTATGACTTGCAGATTTCCCAGATCCATGAGCACTTCCGCTTCTGGAAGCAGAACGGGATTCCCCCTCGCCGTAGTTCTCCTCGCCGCTGTCGCTCATGACTTTCACTGCTGTCGCCGCTCGATGTGCTTCAATCGAAGCTGCCAACCTCTCGCACCTTCAGTGTAGAGGCTCCGCCGCAGCCTCACACCACACACCGGTGCCCCAGGCACTGAGAACCGAAACGCTCCCGCGTCGCCTCCGCTCGGGCTCTCCACACAAGGTCTTAGGCCCCGGCATCGACGTGAGAGGAATCCTGAGAGGCCCCCTAGCAACTCCCATGGGCACTGGCCTTTTCTGAGGCCACAGGAGCGGGTCCCTGAGGTCCCCATCCTAAGACGAGAGCACCTGCTCCAACTCAAGATAATCCAGGAGGTTCTCCCCTCCAGGCGAGATGAGGCCCCATTTCCCCTGAGGCATCTCGAGGCTAATCACACCTAACCTCTGGAACTTCCAAAGGGTCTTTGACACCCTGCTGCAAGTCAAGAAGATCACCGACATACCCGTCTCCACTCGAGATGAAGCACGAGGGTCCCGCCCACATCCAGAGGAGCCCCGTTTCCGCCTCGTATCTAGAGAGGAGGGATCCTTTCCCTGCGTGGTCGGGAAAGAATTCCTGGCGTTCCCGTCGCATCTCAAGAGGAAGTGCTCTCCACAGGAAAGGCCAGAGGAACTCCAGGGTCGTGCCACCATTCCAAGAGTTCCCCAGATGTCTCAGTCCATTCCAGAGGAACCTGTTTTCCCTGCACTGCCACGACTTTCACGCCGAGGATCGTCTCACACCAAGGTGGCATGTGGGACAGCCCTGTGGGAAAGCCTCATGGGAAAGCCTAGAGGGAAAGCCACAGATCCCTTGATCCACGCGACGGGAAGCGTGACACTGCTGCTACCGCTCGGAGGAAAGCACACGTGCATGCCCCCACTCGAGACGAGGACTGACTCCCCTGGGGAGACTCCAGAAGTACCACAAGATCCATGTCAGCACTGGAGAGGAATCTTCAGGTTCCAGCCCCGACTTCACACAAGGTCTTAGGCCCCGGCATCGACAGGAGAGGAATCCTGAGAGGCCCCCTAGAAACTTGAATGGGGACTGGCCTTTCCTGAGGCCACCAGAGCTGGCCCCTGAGGTCCCCGTCGTAAGTCGAGAGCACCTGCCGCAACTCGAGAAAATCCAGGAGGTTCTCCCCTCCAGGCGAGATGAGGCCCATTTCCACTGAGGTGTCTCGAGGCTAATCACACCTAACCTCTGGAACTTCCAAAAGGTACTTTACACCCTTGCTGCAACTCAATATGTTCCCCGACATACCCGTCTCCACTCGAGAATAAGCAAGATGGTCCCCCCACATCCACAGGAGGCGCGTTTCCGCCTCGTCGCTCGAGATGAGGGATCCTTTCCTTCCGGGGGCCAGCGTGAGGAATTCCGCCTATCGCAAAGGTCATGAGGAAGGAGGCTTGGCATGCCAAAGGCGTGCTCAAGCCTCAGGTAACCCCCTGTTCCCGAGCATCGAACCCCAAAACCAGAGTCTGTTTTATGCTCTCACCTACACTTCTGACTTTACGGGGCTCTCCCCCATAACTGTTTCTCTCGGAGAAGAAGTAAACGTGCAGCTTCAAGGCAATAAATATTCTTGGGCATGACAAGAGTGTTTCAGCTTGCCGACTCCTCTGAAGGTTATCTAGCCCACCTTTATAGGTTTGTCCGGCCACATGTGATTGTTTACAGCCTCCCAACCTGAGAGGCATGAGATGTTTTAGACTTACTATAGGCAAATTATTTTGGGGGAGTTAAAATTATTAGTATAGTTGGTTAGGAATTATATTGGTGAAGGGTTCTTCATTTGTTGTGTCAAAAATTGCTGCTAATTCCCTGCTCTGGGTGGGACAAGGATATTTTAGGTCAAACCTCTCTGCTGACAGACCAGCTTGTGTGACAGGATTATCCATACTGCTGCCACTAGGCACAAGATTGTTTACTACCTCTCAACTGTAAACAGCACAGAGATTTTGGAGTATTTTGAGAGTCTTAATTAGCATAGGACTTTTTCTTCTTGTTGAGTCAATGATTGCCACCAGGCCTCCATATCCTTAGGCACTTGGAATATATTAATCAATGTATTTGGAATATAGCAAAGGAAATATAGCAGTTTTTGATGTTAGCAATACTAGACTTTTTGAGTTAATTGATTTTCACTTTTGTAATAGATCACTGTACTTTGTTATATATCACTGTGTCCTTTCTATGTAAGAATGTAACTTTATCATATCTTAAGACTAAATAGATCTTAAGGGGAGAATTGATGAAAGGATTTTCATTTGTTAGGCTGATGTTTGCTGATAAATCTCCATGTTCCCTACCCTTATAATGAATATAACTAGTATATAGGAGAAATAAGTATTAACCTTTAAGCATATAGGAGAAAAAGAATTCACCTTTAAGACTAATCATGTTAACCTTGGTTAAATAAATTCCTTTCTGATTGTAACTCACTACACCCTCACCCTATAGGAATGTAACTTTATTTGGAGGGTGGTGCCTGGTTTAAGAAAAAACACCCTTGGAAGAAATAAGTTTATTTGGTTATCAGAAAGAAAGGATCATAAAATGTCAGCAGGTCTCATTCATGGCCAGAAGATGATGTAAGATCCCTAAGACCTTTTTTTTATACATTTATGTGAAGCACCTGATTTTGATAAAGGTCAGGATGCCGACTCCTGCGTGACTCTGTATTCATCCCTATGTGTAACAAGAGTATACAAGCAAAACCAAAATAAAGAAATCAGATCAGTTTCCGGAAAGACTGATTCCCATGTCGCTTCTTTTTTGCTCCCGTTTTTCTGGCTGAATTCTCTACTGGAGGATGGATGCTATTCCACGTAATCCAAGTTATTCAGCCTCTTTTTCTCAATAATCTTCCTACTACACTATCCATTTCTAATCTCTTTATATCTGGGATTAAATATGTATATTTCCAAAGACGACGACTACGTCCCCACCTTCGAATCACCCTGGATCCACCCGGGCTGGACCACGGCACTTTCCCTGCTTGGTCGGGAAAGAATTCCCGGCGTTCCCACCGAATCTCAAGAAGAGGCGCTCTCCACAGGAAAGGCGAGAGGAATTCCAGGTCGTGCCACAATTCCAAGAGTCCCCCAGATGTCTCAGTCCATTCCAGAGGAACCTGTTTTCCCTGCACTGCCTTGATTTTCACGCCGAGGATCGACTGGCACCACGGTGGCACGTGGGACAGCGATGTGGGAAAGCCTCGTGGGAAAGCCTCGAGGAAAGCCCCGTGGAAATACCTCGAGGGAAAGACACAGATCTCTTGATCCACGCGACGGGCAGCGTGACACTGCTACTGCAGCAGGAGGTAAGCGTTCTTGCATGATCCCGCTGAGAAGAGGACTGACACCCCTGGGGAGACTCAAGAAGTACCCCAAGAACCATGTCAGCACGGGAGAGGAATCCTCAGGTACCGGCCTCGACTTCACACAAGGTCTTAGGCCCACCATCGACGGGAGAGGAATCCCGAGAGGCCCCGTAGCCACTCGGATGGGAACTGGCCTTTCCTGACGCCACCAGAGCGGGTCCCTGAGGTCCCAGCGTACGTTGAGAACACCTGCCACAATTCGAGAAAATCCAGGAGGTTCTCCCCACCAGGCAAGATGAGGCCAATTTCCGCTGAGGCTCTCGAGGCTAATCACACCTAAACTCTGGAAATTCCAAAGGTTCCTTAACAACCTTGCTGAAACTCAAGAAGTTCCCCGACATACCGTCTCCACTCCAGAGGAAGCACGAGGGTCCCGCCCACATCCAGAGGAGCCCCGTTTATGCCTCGGACCTCGAGATGACGGATCCTTTCCCTGCTTGGTCGGGAAAGAATTCCCGGCGTTCCCGTCCCATCTCAAGAGGAGGCGCTCTCCACAGGAAAGGCGAGCGGAACTCCAGGGTCGTACCACCATTCCAAGAGTCCCCCAGATGTCTCAGTCCATTCCAGAGGAACATGTTTTCCCTGCACTGCCTCGACTTTCAAGCCGAGGATCGACTCACACCCTGGTGGCAGGTGGGACAGCCCTGTGGGAAAGACTCTTGGGAAAGCCTTGAAGGAAAGACTTGAGTGAAAGCTACAGATCCCTTGACCGCGCGTTAGGAAGCGTGACACTGCTGCTACAGCTCGGGAGGAAAGCGCACGTGCATGCCCCACACTCGAGACGAGGACTGACTTCCCTGGGGAGACTCCAGAAGTACCCCAAGAACCATGTCAGCACTGGAGAGGAATCCTCAGGATCCGGCCTCGACTCCACCAAGGTCTTAGGCCCCGGCATCGACCCAAGAGAATCCCGAGAGTCCCCCTGGCAACTTGCATGGGACTGGCCTTTCCTGAGGCCCGAGACCGGGTCCCTGTCCCCGTCGTCGAGAGCACCTGCCGTAACCGTTAAAATCCAGGAGGTTCTCCCCTACAGCAAAATGAGGCCTATTTCCACTGACGCATCTAGAGGCTAAGCACACCTAACCTCTGGAACTTCCAATGGTTCCTTCACACACTTGCTGCAACTCAAGAGCTTTCCCGACACACCCGTCTACACTCAAAGGAAGCACGAGGGTCCGCCCACATCCAGAGAAGCCCCGAGCCCCCTCGAGGCTCCAAAGGAGAGATTTTAAATGCTTGCATTTCCCGAGTCGAAGACCTTGTGTTGAGTTGGGACCGGAAACTGAGGATTCCTCTCCAGTGCTGACGTGGATTTTTTGGTACTTCTGGACTCTCCCCAGGGGAGTCAGTCCTCGTCTCGAGTGGGGGAAATGCACGTGGCTTTCCTCCCTAAAGGTGGCAGCAGTGTCATGCTACCCGACGGGTGGATCAAGGGATGTGTGGCTTTCCCTGTAGGATTTCCCATGAGGCTTTCCCACGAGGCTAACACACAGGGCTGTCCCACGTGCCACCGTGGTGGTGAGTCGATCCTCGCGGGTGACAGTCAAGGCCAGTGCAGGTAAAAGAGTTTCCTTTGGAATGGACTCAGTCCTCTGGGGGACTCTTGGATTGGTGGCACGACCCTGGAGTTCCTCTCGCCTTTCCTGTGGAGAGCGCTTCCTCTTGAGATGCGACGGAATGGCGAATTCTTTCCGACCACGCAGGGAAAGGATCCCTCATCTCGAGCTACAAGGAGGCAAAAG
>NW_017217187.1:0-22991 GCF_001704415.2 Capra hircus | reverse complement strand
AGGAAATAACAAAAAAGTGCAGAAATTAATAATACTGACATGAACACACACCACACCAAACAACAGGCAAAACGATCGGGAAATCATCAGCTGGCTGACGTCGTTGTCGCGGTAGTTTTTGCAAAGACAAGAAAAACCATAAACCTTTAGTCAGTCTCCAAAAGGAGGAAAAAGAATGTCCTGGAATAAAATAAAAAACTAGAAAAGACATAAAGCTAATACCACAGGATACAAAACATCATATGAGATTTATTACAAACAGTTTGTATGCAGAAATTGACAATCTAGAGGAAATGGACAAACTCCTAAACTGTAAAACCTGCAGGAGTGAATCAAGATGGAGCAGAGGACATGACGAGACCCGAACATGTATGCAAACTGGCTTCATGATAGTGAGTTTAAAACCTTCGAGGAGCAACAGTCTCGGAACAGAAAGCTTCTCGAGGGACTTTGTAAAACACACCTTTGATGAATTTAATGCGAAACTTCTCAAAACCTATTAGCAAATCAGATTCAGCAACGACTAGAGAGGATCACGCACCATCCACAGTTGTCTTCTACTTGAGGGTCACGGCGATGGTTCAAGATCCCAGAGCAGGAAATAGGCAGGTGAAAGCGCGCAGCTTCAAATACGCACACCTCCCACCTTAAGGAATGGAAAGTAAGGGGGCAGATCAACAGGCCCAGAGGCTGCAAGAGAAGCCGGAGAAGGCTATTCCCAGACCTTGCACTTAGTAGGTTCACATGGACGGGTTTAAACACTGTCGGGGCCAGGGGGCCTCCCTGGTGGCTCAGCAGTGAAGAACCTGCTTGCAGTGAAAGAAATGCGGGAGACTTGGGTTCAGTCCCTGGGTCGGGAAGATCCCCTGGAGGAGGAAATACCGACCCACTCCGGTATTCTTGGCCTGGAGAAGCCATGGAGGAGGAGCTTGGCAGGCTATAGTCCACAGGGTGGCAAAGAGTCAGACACAGCTGTAGCCCTGAGCACGCGTGCACCTGGGACCAGGGTCCTTTCTGACTCACACGGAATGAAGCTCCTTGTAGCTGAGATATGCCTGCCTTAGTGTTGCATTTTAGAACACAAATCCTCATGCATTGCTGAGTTAGAGGACTAGATTTGGGACTTGGAGGTGATGGTATTTAGGCCAACTTTGCTCTATAATCTTTATTATAACTGACATTATGATTTAGTGTGAATTCTTAGGTTGACAGTTTGGAGGTTTTCTGGGATTTGCTAAGTGTACTGGGCCTGTGGGAAGGATGTATTTGCAGGGCTGAAGGTGGACTGTGTTTGTCCGAATCATTCATTGAGTCTCTGAATGTCATCTCACATGGCATAAGGGACTTTGGAGAACGTGACTAATTTAGAGGTCTGATTTTCCTGATTATCGTGTGGCTCCAGTTGAAACCACAAATGTGTTCATCAGAGGGAGGCCAAGGGCATCAACCTGGGAGAAGTGGCCACTGATGGAAGGTGCTTTGCTGGGCTGTGCAGGTGAAGGAAGTGGCTGAGAGCCAGGGATGCGGGTGTGAAGCCCTAGACTGGACAGGGCAAAGAAGCAGATTGTCCCTGACTGTATCCTTTCAGAGTGCATAACAGGCGCTCAGGTGGTTGGTCTGTAAGCAACACTTGATTTCCCACAGTCCTAGAGGCTGGAAGCCCCAGGTCAGGACACCAGTGAGGCTGCCTTCTGGTGAGCTCCCTCGGGCTCACATCTCCACCTTCCTGCTGGGTCCTTACCTGGTGGACGGGACAAGTGTGTTCTCTGGGGACTCTTAGAAAGACTCCAACCCAAATCATGAGGACTCTCCTCTCATGATTTAAGCATCTGCCAAAGACCGCGATTCTCACCTCATTATCCTAGGTGCACAGGAATTCCAAACCTGAATTCTGGGAGCTCAGATGCATTCAGACCCTGAGAGCCTTGGACTGTGGTCCTGCCGCATCTGGATTCCAGTCCAGTGAAGCTGATATCAGACTCTGAACTGTGGCCGGAAAGGGAATGTGTGTGCGTCGATTTGAGCCGCACACGTGTGGGAAGCTGACACGATGACCCGCAGAGTGATACCGGCTAGGACGTGGGCCTCACAGCAGCCAGTGTCTCCCACAGGGCTCCCTCTAGGTGGTGACCACAAGCACTGCCCCTGGGGCCAGGGCACTGCAGGCCGCCGCCCCTGGAGGAACCGTGTGCCGCCACAGACTGAGGGGCCTGTGCGCCTGTCGACCCCGACTCTGTAGCCCTGCTCGTGGCTGTCTGACCAGATGCCACGTGTGGGCTGCTTGGCAGAGACTGGGAAATAGAAAACTCACCCTTGGGATCCCCAAGGACGATGCCACTTTGAAAACTGAAGAATGAGCCAGAGGACTTGCCAGGAGACTCTACAGAACAAGAATCCCATCCTTGACATTAACCAGGTATTCCCAGATCATGCCTCACCTAACATTCCCAAGAACAATGAGGCTCTCAATACCCCTGCTAAGAAAGGAATAAAAATCCCTAGCCCTTTGGAGGGAAATCTTTACCTCGCATCTTTCTTTCATATATTTGTTATCTTGAGATCTTGCTCAAAAAGCACCAGTGTCCAGGAGAGCATGATCTGATCTCTCAGATTCCAGACTCTTGGTGACGAGAAGTCAGGAAAGCCATCATTTCTCTCTCTCCTCTCCCAGCACAGCCGCCCTGCCCCTCAGGGTTTCTGGCACCCTCGGGATGTGGGTTTTCACACTGTGTGTCTCACCCCAGTAATAAACAGCCGTGTCCTCAGACCTCAGACTGCTCAGCTCCATGTAGGCGGTGCCGGTGGACATGTCTGCAGCCAGCGTGACTCTGCTCTGGAACTGCTGTGCATACTTTGTTCCACCATCCTTGCTGTCCATCTGTCCATCCGTTCAAGCCCTTGTTGAGGGGCCTGTCGCACCCAGTGCCTCTAGTAGTCGGTGAAGGTGTATCCAGAAGCCTTGCAGGACCCCTTCACTGATCCCCAGGCTTCCTCAGCTCAGCCCCAAGAGCACCAGCTGCACCTGGAGTGCACACCTGTGGACAGGGGACAGGAGCGCCTGAACCCCCTCGACTGGACCCTGTCCTTTCCTTCACCCCAGAACCAGGAGGACCCCGACCTGGAGCCAAGGCCACCAGGAGGAGGGCTCTTCAGCTCCAGTCCCTGGAGAAGGCTGTGCTCCCAGGACTGCTGTGCAGAGCCGGTGTTGCTGGGGGTGATGTTCCTGGGCTCAGAATATCCGTATTTAACCTAGGACACCTCAGGTCATCTGCATGTTCTAGAGGCTGAAGACTTTACAGTCAATACATGGGCGATATCAGGAAGGAGGAGTCTTGTGACCCATGGCCACGCTCAGTGGGTGCGTGTCTGTGTCCTCATCCTTGTTGAGGACGTGTGTGCTAGCCAGGTCCCTGACCCCTGTATACACAGAGCTCTTCCACTGAGGGACACGTCCCAGAGGACACAGTCCCCATCATGAACCAGCCTTTAGTGCCACAGAGACACCTTCACCTCTAATCAGTGAGTTTCCCAACGTCAGCCACCACTGGGTATTCACAGACACACACCTCATACACACACACACACACACAAACACACACCTCTCACACACACACACCTTTCACACACACACACAGACACACCTCTCACACACACACCCATTACACACACACACACACACCTATCACACATGTACTCATACACACCTGTCACACAGATACATCTGTCACACACACAAACACAAAAAAGTGTTACACTAACACAAACCTGTCATACAAACATACTCAAACACACACCTGTCACAACACACATACAACCTGTGACACATACCACGCACCAGTCGCACACACACCGGTCACACACATACACACACAGACTTGTCACACACACACACCTGTAACAAACACTCACACTGGTTACATACACACAGCTGTTACACACACACCTGTCTCTCACACACACCTGTTACACACATACCTCTCACACACGCACACAGCTGTTATACACATACACACATACACCAGTCACACATACCCACCTGTCACGCACACATGTGTTTCACACACACGCATTACATACACACAGCTTTCATGCACACACATAGATGTCACACACACACACCTATCACACCAACAATGTCACACAGGCATACAGACACACACATACATGTCAAACACACACCTGTCACACACACACACCTGTCTCACAGATATACAGACACAAACACTCACACACATTTTCACACTCACAAATAAACACACAAACCCAACCACACCCATTCACACACTCAGATAAACACATACACACCCTCATACTTACATATACACACTCACATGCACGCACACACACACACTCATATACACACACGCGGACATGCACACACATATGCACCCGCACTCTCACATGCACACTGACACACACTCACAGGCTTATACACTTGTGCTTCTCATGGCCTCACTGAGCTGTGTATTCCCAACAGGCCCCAATATTAAACGTCACCAGTCCTTGTCCTGCCAGTTATGGTGTTCAGTGAAAAGAGAAGCCTCTCTGAGTCTCCCCGGGGCCCTCCCCACATGCTCCTGGGCAGCAGCCCTGCACTGGGGTCCTGGGCGGCCCCTGCCTGGGCGCACAGGGCAGTCCTAGCAGTGTTTCTAGTCTGCTGTCAAGTGGCTGTTTCTACCTTCAGAGTGTTCTTCTAGAGACAGCATGTTCTTTTAACCATCTCCAGAAATAGCCTCAACAAACGCACACACTCTGTAGAGAGACCCCAAGGAAGGAGCCTGTGAGAACACCTGGACGTCGCCTCCCTGGGGCTGCAGGTGCACTGATGCTGTTGACACTCACAGTGAGCCCAGAGGCTCTCGAGGACGTGGGGTGCCTTCACGCCCTGGGCCCCCGTGGGCTCACAGCATGTCACAGGATAGTGGCACGCAGAAGCATGGGGCTCAATGCCCAGCCACCTACCATTCACTCCTGGGCTCACCTGTTCTTGCAGCACCTGGACCCTGCAGGGGCCCCACAAGAAGGTCCAGACGAGCCCCCTTGTCGGAAACCAGTGCAGTCGCCCCTGACACCTCACAGCACCAATGCCTGAGGGGCTCCTAGTGCCCACACCTGTGAGAGGAGACACCTGAGATGTCGGGGGAGGATGAGGCAGAGCCCTTGTCAGCTGACTCAGGTGAGGCTGTCCTGAGGGAGTGCTCACCCAGGGAATGGGCGGTGAGCATGCTCAGTCACCTTAGTCATGTCTGATGCTTTGAGACCCCACGGACTGTAGCCCACCAGACTCCTCTGTCCATGGGATTCTCCAGGCAGGAACACTGGAGTGGGTTGAGTGGGTGGTCCAAACAGCACCCTGCAGAGAAGTTGGGCCAGCCGTGTGCGTGGCCCCTGGCAGGACATCTCTTCAGCAGGATGGCCTCGGGGTGCATCCATCCTCAGTCTCCATCCTGCTCCTCACCGTCCCTCCTGACCACCTGCGCAAGGACCTCAGGACCTGGCGTCAGTGGGGAGACAGACCCACTGCTGAGTCAGCCACGACTCCTGCAGCAGGACCCTGTGACAAACCTGCATACCCCTGTTCTGAGTCTCTGATGGAACCTTCGTAAACATTCCTGAGCACGTCAGATACCCAAGAGCAGGACAGGGATTCTGGCCATGTCGATCAGGTAAGAGAGAGAGCAGGTTTGAGCCAGCAGAGAGGGGCTCTGAGCCTGGTCTCCAGCCGTGGGTACCAGAGCCTCAGCACCCTGCCTCCTGGAAGTTGTCTGGCTGTGGTCTCTGCACACTAGCTCCCCTCCTCAAGGCTGCACACTGAAGCTCTGCCAGGTCCCTGGGGGTCACGTGTGGGTAGGGGCTTCCTGCATTGTTGAGGCTGAACACCCATGACTCAGGGGAGCTGGGTCTGGGCTGTGAGTGTCGCCAGGGTCTCCCTCATTGGCACACCCTCCTTCTACTCCCTCCGGGGCTGCAGTGTGCTGGTCCAGTCCCCTCTCTTAGCCGTGAGGTCTGCCCCCTCCGTAGGTCGGCAGTAGACAAGAGTTTCTGTTCACCTCCCAGGAGGAGCTGGGGGAAGAGCTCTTCCATGGAGGGTCTCCCTGATGAAACTTCTGGGTAAGTGTTAACATTTCTCAGCGTTGGCCTTCCCCTCGTCCTTCAGGTGTCCTGAAGGGATAAATATGAACACTCACCTTGAAGACCTGGATGTTTCTGGAGTTATATCCCACAAGCCGTGGAGTGTGGCCCCCAGGATCTCTCATCCTCACACTGGTAATTGCTGGTCCTGCAGGAATTGGTAGTAATTACCCTGAAGGTGCTTCTGCTGAAGCTTCGCATCCATGGGCAGGTCTCAGCTGGACTGTGGTTGCCCATCTCTCTGGTTTTGTGCTGGGGATTGCCCTGCACTGTTAGGACTCTGTTAGGTCCAGGGAACCTTTTGGTGTTTAGAATTTCCTTGCTTTAATGATGGAAATGACAGTTCCCACACACACTACCTCTTGATGCAAAGCCAGCAGGTACCAGCTGAGGTTGTCCTTGACCTGTGAGTCGAAGGAGGAATCGAATGTCACTAAGAGTCAGAGGAGCCTGGCAGACTCGACTAACAGAGAGAGACAGGGATGAAGGGCACAGCAGGCACTATTTTCGGCTCAGATTCCAAAGCTCTTCCAAGAGGCTGGAATTCAGAAAGCACCGTGGTGAGGAGATTGTTACGTCCTGGTGTCCCAGTTCTAGTCAGAAGGCAGGACAAAGCACCTCATGGGGAACCCGGTTCCTGAGGTAATTTCAGAGGTGCTGTCCCCCTTCTCCCAGCCCTTTTCCATGTCCCCATGTGACCAGGGAATGCAGTCATCACGTCCATACGTGAGGTGGGTCACCTGAGGGAGGGGCTGACATGTGGGTGTGCCATGTGGAAGGTTGTTCATTCTCTCCAGGTACCTGAACTGCTGACTTCACCAAATCTGGGACCACCCACCTCTGGGCTCCTTGTTTCCTTGGCTTGTGATTTTTCTCATTGTTTGGGCTTCCCCCATGGACCAGTTCAGGCTTCCCTGATAGCATGCTCATTTGAAGAAAAGCTATGACCATCCTAGAGAGCACATTATAAAGCAGAGACTTTAGTTTGCTGCCAAATTCCGTCTAGTAAAGCTATGGTTTTTCCAGTAGTCATGTATGTTTATGAGAGTTGAGCCATACAGAAAGCTGAGCGCTGAAGTATTGATGCTCTTGAACTGCTGTGTTGGAGTAGACTGTTAAGAGCCCCTTGGATTGCAAGGAGATCAAACCAGTCTATCCTAAAGGAAATCTGTCCTGAATAGTCATTGGAAGGACTGATGTTGAAGCTGAAGCTCCAATACCTTGGCCACCTGATTTGAAGAACTGACTCATTGGAAAAGGCCCTGAACTGGGAAAGACGGAAAACAGGAGGAAAAGGGGAGGCCAGAGGATGCCGTTTTTGGATGGCATCACCGACTGTATGGACATAATAAGCTTGAGAAAATTCTGGGAGTTGGAGATGAACAGGGAAGCCTGGCATGCTGCAGTCCATGGGGTTGTGAAGAGTCATCCATTATCGAGCGACTGAACTCATAGCTCAGTGGCAAAGAATCATCCTGCAATATAGGGTTCAATTCCTGGGACTGGAAGATCTGCTGGAGAAGGGATAGGCTACCCACTCCAGTACACATGGGCTTCCGTTGTGGCTCAGCTGGTGAAGAATCTGCCTGCAGTTTGGGAGACCTGGGTTTGATCCCTGGGTTGGGAAGATCCCCCGGAGAAGGGAAATGCTACTCACTCCGGTATTGTTCCTTGGAGAATCCCATGGACTGTATCGTCCACGGGGCCACAGAGAGTTGGATACAACTGAGCAGCTTTCACTTTCTCAGACCAGTGAAGTGACTGGCGTGCATGCCGTAGGACAAACGTGATTGGAAATCACTAAGTTCCATGAGCTAAAGGTAGTGTTTGTTCCCTGAGACAGTCAGGAGGCATGGCTGAACACCAGGACGGTGCTCACAATGGCTTCTTTATTCATCAGGAATATTCTGCATATTCCGTAGATGTATTGTGCTGTCTTGTTGAAAGACCTGTCCTCGTATAAACCTCTGGTGGCTCATACCTTAAAAAGAGAGCTGAGGATGTCAAGTAGGAATTGCTTATAGAGTAGAAGCCTTCCTTTAGTATGTGTCCTCTATCTGACATAAAACCACCCAAATGACAGAAGCTACTGCACCTACGAGAGCCTGTGAGTTAGCGAGGGGAGGAATGCCCCTCGTGGTGCTCAGAGCGCTGACTCCACACTCGGCGTTATTCATAGTTTTCTCCATGGAAATTCAGTGGGACCCCCGCCCCAGGTTGACGTCGAAGCTGAGTCTGAGGACACCACAGACATCGATGCAGGAACACAGACGACACAAACTTTCCATCTTCCTGCGTCTCTGCGTGGTGTCAGCAGACTCAGCTTCTATCTCAGGCTGGCGTGGAGGTCCCGCTGAGTCTGCATGGAGAGGACTATGGCTGATGCTGTGAGACAGGTGTCAGTTCAGTTATCACCACCGAGGGGGCTTCTTCCCTGGCTCTGGGTTTATACACCTCTGTGGTCTGAGTCCAGCATGCGCTTATACTGCTGACAGCTGGCTAGCTCGTTCACTGGCCCTGCTGTGCTGAGCCGCACAGCTGAGTCACACAGAGCCTCTCCTGTGGACTTAGCGAGCTTACACCGAATGTCCAGAGAACGGGCCTAAGTGACACGAGGAAGCAACCCTAAGAGACTGTGCCCCTCGTGCAGTGAGGATATGGTCCCCTATCCCAGCACACCAGTCTGCCTCAGGGACTGAGGGGGTACTCCAGAGTCAGGAATGCAGAGAAGTTCCCAGATAACCTGCTACAAGGAGAGGAAGCCTCCTGACAGGAGACCAGCTGTCAATTACCATCTGCACCTGCTCCCGCAACGCACAACTGTGTGTCCGCAGCACCAGCCGGTGGTCATGGAGCCCCCAGAGGATGGCTGGTGTCTGGGCTCACACTGCCTTCCCCTCACTGTGTCTCTTGCCCAGCAACACACGGCCGTGTCCTCAGTGGTCACAGAGCTCAGCTGCAGGGAGAACTGGTTCTTGGGTGTCTCTGCAGATGGAGGTGTGGCTCTGGATGGAGGGGGTGTAGTGTCACCATCATCAGTGATGCATGCTGTCTGCTCTAGCCCCGTCTCTGGGGCCTGGCGAATCCAGTTCCCACTATAAGCACGTGATGGAGTAAGCAGAGATAGTGCACATGAGGAGAGGGTCAGTGAGGGCTTCACCAGCTCTGGGCCTGACTGCTGCAGTGCATCTGGGACTGGACACCTGGGAAGGAGGGTCAGTCCCTGTCAGTGACCCGCAGTCACAGCCATCCCCACAGACCCAGGTCTGCACTGAGCCCCTCTCCCTGGGGAGCTGTCACCAGGAAGAAGAGAAGACCCACAGCCCCATCTTCTGCACCACAACCCTGCCTTCCCTGACACCTCAGCCCTGTGGGAGGAGGGATGTGAGCTCCCTCAACCCAGGGGTGGACTGTACCCTGGAACAGGAGGAGGAATGTCCATGTGGACTAGCCCTGTCCTTGTAAGTGGGGGATGGAGTGTGGCCACCATCCCTGTGGTCTCTCTGGGTCCCTGTGAAGTCTCTTCTCTTCAGCTCACTCAGTGTTTGAATTTGGTTCGGGGAGCACTTGGTTTATGAGCTCCATTGACATCACTTCATCTAGGGAGAGGACTGAAGACACATTACAGGTTGGCCCTGTCTTTTCATATAGATATTATTTTATCATGTGAATATTTCAGTTCAGTTCTGTCACTCAGTCGTGTCTGACTCTTTGCAACCCCATGGACCACAGCACACCAGGCCTCCCTGGCGTCACCAACGTCACATCAGCAACTCCTGGAGTTTACCCAAACTCAACTGCATGGAGTCACTGATGCCATCCAACCATCTCATCCTCTGTCGTCCCCTTCTCCTCTCACCTTCAATCTTTCCCAGCCTCAGGGTCTCTTGAAATGAGTCAGCTCTTAGCATCAGTTGGCCAAAGTATTGGAGTTTCAGCTTCAACTTCAGCCCTTCCAATGGATATTCAGGATTGATTTCCTTTAGGATGGACTAGGTGGATCCCCTTGCAGTTCAAGGGACTCTCAAGAGTCTTCTCCAACACCACAGTTCAAAAGCATCATTTCTTTGGGGCTCGGATTTCTCTGCAGTCCAACTCTCACATCCATACATGGCTACTGGAAACACCATAGCCTTGACTAGACAGACCTTTATTGGCAAAGTAATGTCTCTGCTTTTTAATACGCTATCTAGATTGGTCATAACTTTTCTCTTTTTTAATTTTTATTTTTACTTTATTTTACTTTACAATACTGTATTGGGTTTGCCATACATTGACATCAATCCACCACGGGTGTACATGAGTTCCCAATCCTGAACCCCCCTCCCACCTCCCTCCCCATATCATCTCTCTGGATCATCCCCATGCACCAGCCCCAAGCATCTTGTATCCTGTATCAAACATAGACTGGCGATTCGTTTCTTACATGATAGTATGCATGTTTCAATGCCATTCTCCCAAATCATCCCACCCTCTCCCTCTCCCTCAGAGTCCGAAAGTCCATTCTATACGTCTGTGTCTCTTTTGCTGTCTCGTATACAGGGTTACCGTTACCATCTTTCTAAATTCCATATATATGTGTCAGTATACTGTATTGGTGTTTTTCTTTCTGGCTTACTTCACTCTGTATAATGGACTCTAATTTCATCCACCTCATTAGAACTGATTCAAATGTATTCTTTTTAATGGCTGAGTAATACTTCATTGTGTATATGTACCACAGCTTTTTTATCCATTCATCTGCTGATGGACATCTAGGTTGTTTCCATGTCCTGGCTATTATAAACAGTGCTGCGATGAACATTGGGGTACCCGTGTCTCTTTCAATTCTGATTTCCTCAGTGTGTATGCCCAGCAGTGGGATTGCTGGGTCATGCTGCTGCTGCTGCTGCTAAGTCGCTTCAGTCGTGTCCGACTGTGGGACCCCATAGATGGCAGCCCACCAGGCTCCCCGATCCCTGGGTTTCTCCAGGCAAGAACAGTGGAGTGGGTTGCCATTTCCTTCTCCAATGCATGAAAGTGAAAAGTGAAAGTGATGTTGCTCAGTCGAGTCCGACTCTTAGTGACCCCACGGACTGCAGCCTACCAGGCTCCTCCGTCCATGGGATTTTCCAGGCAAGAGTACTGGAGTGGGATGCCATTGCCTTCTCCGTGCTTGGTCATAAGGCAGTTCTCTTTGCAATTTTCTAAGGAATCTCCACACTGTTCTCCATAGTGGCTGTACTAGTTTGCATTCCCACCAACAGTGTAAGAGGGTTCCCTCTTCTCCACACCCTCTCCAGCATTTATAGCTTGTAGACTTTTGGATCGCAGCCATACGGACTGGTGTGAAATGGTACCTCATTGTGGTCTTGATTTGCATTTCTCTGATAATGAGTGATGTTGAGCATCTTTTCATGTGTTCCATATGTCTTCTTTGTAGAAACGTCTATTTAGTTCTTTGGCCCTTTGTTTGATTGGGTCGTTTATTTTTCTGGAATTGAGCTGCATAAGTTGCTTGCATATTTTTGAGATTAGTTGTTTGTCAGTTGCTTCATTTGCTATTATTTTCTCCCATGCAGAAGGCTGTCTTTTCACCTTGCTTATAGTTTCCTTTGTTGTGCAGAAGCTTTTAATGTTCCTTAGATCCCATTTGTTTATTTTAGCTTTTATTTCCAGTATTCTGGGAGGTGGATCATAGATTTATGTCAGAGAGTGCAATTTATGTCGGAGAGTGTTTTGCCTATGTTCTCCTTTAGGAGTTTTATAGTTTCTGGTCTTATGTTTAGATCTTTAATCCATTTTGAGTTTATTTTTGTGTGTGGTGTTAGAAAGTGTTCTAGTTTCATTCTTTTACAAGTGGTTGACCAGTTTTCCCAGCACCACTTGTTAAAGAGATTGTCTTTAATCCATTGTATATTCTTGCCTCCTTTGTCGAAGATAAGGTGTCCATAGTTGTGTGGGTTTATCTCTGGGCTTTCTACTTTGTTCCATTGATCTGTATTTCTGTCTTTGAGTCAGTACCATACTGTCTTGATGACTGTGGCTTTGTAGTAGAGCCTGAAGTCAGGCAGGTTGATTCCTCCAGTTCCATTCTTCTTTCTCAAGATTGCTTTGGCTATTCGAGGTTTTTTTGAATTTCCATACAAATCTTGAAATTATTTGTTCTAGCTCTGTGAAAAATACCGCTGGTAGCTTGATAGGGATTGCATTGAAACTGTAGATTGCTTTGGGTAGTATATTCATTTTCACTCTACAGATTCTTCTGATCCATGAACATGGTATATTTCTCCATCTATTAGTGTCCTCTTTGATTTCTTTCATCAGTGTTTTATAGTTTTCTATATAGAGGTCTTTAGTTTCTTTAGGTAGATATATTCCTAAGTATTTTATTCTTTTCGTGGCAATGGTGAATGGAATTGTTTCTTTAATTTCTTTTTCTTCTTTGTCATTATTCGTGTATAGGAATGCAAGTGATTTCTGTGTGTTGATCTTATATCCTGCAACTTTACTATATTCATTGATTAGCTCTAGTAATTTTCTGGTGGAGTCTTTAGGGTTTTCCATGTAGAGGATCATGTCATCTGCAAACAGTGAGAGTTTTACTTCTTCTTTCCCAATTTGGATTCCTTTCATTTCTTTTTCTGCTCTGATTGCTGTGGCCAAAACTTCCAGAACTATGTTGAATAGTAGCGGTGGAAGTGGGCACCCTCGTCTTGTTCCTGACTTTAGGGGAAATGCTTTCAATTTTTCACCACTGAGGATAATGTTTGCTGTGGGTTTGTCATATATAGCTTTTATTATGTTGAGGTATGTTCCTTCTATTCCTGCCTTCTGGAGAGTTTTAATCATAAATGGATGTTGAATTTTGTCAAAGGCCTTCTCTGCATCTGTTGAGATAATCATATGGCTTTTATTTTTCAATCTGTTAATGTGGTGAATTACATTGACTGATTTGCGGATATTGAAGAATCCTTGCATCCCTGGGATAAAGCCCAGGTCATGGTGTATGATCTTTTTAATGTGTTGTTGGATTCTGATTGCTAGGATTTTGTTAAGGATTTTTGCATCTATGTTCATCAGTGATATTGGCCTGTAGGTTTCTTTTTTGGTGGCATCTTTGTCAGGTTTTGGTATTAGGGTGATGGTGGCCTCATAGAATGAGTTTGAAAGTTTACCTTCCTCTGCAATTTTCTGGAAGAGTTTGAGTAGGATAGGTGTTAGCTCTTCTCTAAATTTTTGGTAGAATTCAGCTGTGAAGCCGTCTGGACCTGGGCCTTTGTTTGCTGGAAGAGTTCTGATTACACTTTCAACTTCTGTGCTTGTGATGGGTCTGTTAAGATTTTCTATTTCTTCCTGGTTCAGTTGTGGAAAGTTGTACTTTTCTAAGAATTTGTCCTTTTCTTCCACGTTGTCCATTTTATTGGCATAGAATTGCTGATAGTAGTCTCTTATGATCCTTTGTACTTCTGTGTTGTCTGTTGTGATCTCTCCATTTTCATTTCTAATTTTATTGATTTGATTTTTCTCTCCTTGTTTCTTGAGGAGTCTGGCTAATGGTTTGTCAATTTTATTTATCCTTTCAAAGAACCAGCTTTTGGCTTTGTTGATTTTTGCTATGGTCTCTTTTGTTTCTTTTGCATTTATTTCTGCCCTAATTTTTAAGATTTCTTTCCTTCTACTAACTAACTCTGGGGTTCTCCATTTCTTCCTTTTCTAGTTGCTTTAGGTGTAGAGTTAGGTTATTTATTTGACTTTTTTCTTGTTTCTTGAGGTATGCCTGTATTGCTATGAACTTTCCTCTTAGCACTGCTTTTATAGTGTCCCACAGGTTTCGGGTTGTTGTGTTTTCATTTTCCTTCATTTCTATGCATATTTTGATTTCTTCTGTGATTTGTTGGTTATTCAGAAGCGTGTTGTTCAGCTTCCATATCTTGTAATTTTTAATAGTTTTCTCCTGTAATTGAGATCTAGTCTTAATGCATTACGGTCAGAAAAGATGCTTGGAATGATTTTGATTCTTTTGAATTTATCAAGGTTAGATTTATGGCCTAGAATGTGATCTATCCTGGAAAAGGTTCCGTGAGCACTTGAGAAAAAGGTGAAATTCATTGTTTTGAGGCAAAATGTCCTATAGATATCAATTAGGTCTAACTGGTGTATTGTATCATTTAAAGTTTGTGTTTCCTTGTTAATTTTCTGTTTAGTTGATCTGTCCATGTGTGTGAGTGGGGCATTAAGGTCTCCCACTATTGTTGTGTTATTGTTAATTTCCCCTTTCATACTTGTTAGCATTGGTCTTACATATTGTGGTGCTCCTATGTTGGGTGCATATATATTTATAATTGTTATATCTTCTTCTTGGATTGATCCTTTGATCATTATGTAGTGGCCTTCTTTGTCTCTTTTCACAGCCTTTGTTTTAAAGTCTGTATTATCTGATATGAGTATTGCTACTCCTGCTTTCTTTTGGTCTCTATTTGCGTGGAATATCTTTTTCCAGCCTTTCACTTTCAGTCTGTATGTGTCCCTTGTTTTGAGGTGGGTCTCTTGTAGGCAGCATATATAGGGATCTTGTTTTTGTATCCATTCAGCCAGTCTTTGCCTTTTGGTTGGGGCATTCAACCCACTTACATTTAAGGTAATTATTGATAAGTATGATCCCGTTGCCATTTACTTTATTGTTTTGGGTTAGAGTTTATACACCCTTTCTGTGTTTCCTGTCTAGAGATGATCCTTTAGCATTTGTTGGAGAGCTGGTTTGGTGGTGCTGAATTCTCTCAGCTTTTGCTTGTCTGTAAAGCTCTTGATTTCTCCCTCACATTTGAATGAGATCCTTGCTGGGTACAGTCATCTGGGCTGTAGGTTATTTTCTTTCGTCACTTGAATATGTCTTGCCATTGCCCCCTGGCCTGAAGCGTTTCTATGGAAAGACCAGCTTTATCCTTATGGGAATCCCCTTGTGTGCTATTTTGTTTTTTCCCTTGCTGCTCTTAATATTGGTTCTTTGTGTTTGATCTTTGTTAATTTGATTAAAATGTGTCTTGGGGTGTTTCGCCTTGGGTTTATCCTGTTTGGGACTCTCTGGGTTTCCTGGATTTGGGTGATTATTTCCTTCCCCATTTTAGGGAAGTTTTCAACTATTATCTCCTCAAGTATTTTCTCATGGCCTTTCTTTCTGTCTTCTTCTGGAATTCCTATGATTCAAAAGTTGGAGGGTTTCATATTGTCCCGGAGGTCTCTGAGATTGTCCTCATTTCTTTTAATTAATTTTTCTTTTTTCCTCTCTGATTCATTTATTTCTACCATTCTATCTTCTATTTCACTAATCCTATCTTCTGCCTCCATTATTCTACTGTTTGTTGCCCCCAGAGTGTTTCTGATCTCATTTATTGCATTATTCATTATATATTGATTCTCTTTTAAATCTCTTCTAGGACCTTGTTAAACCTTTCTTGCACCTTCTCAATCCTTGTCTCCAGGCTATTTATCTGTTATTCTGTTTTTTTTTTTTTAAGTTTAATGTATTTTAATAGCAAACTTACAGGAACAGCACAGAAGACAGACAACATTAAAAACATGTGCTTGCATGTAGGACAACTCAGTTAGAAAAGTATAGTGAATGGATGGAATCTACTGCATGATAAAAATGCTACAAACACCATTTAGTTGCAGTCAATAAGAAATTTACTTGTTTTAAAAAAATCCAAATGCTGGCATTGTCCAGAAAAATTTAACAGGTTTATTTATAATTGTTTTAAAGTTGAACTGCTGAAACTTGTTCGCTGAAACATTTTGACTTTCACTAATGCTTTATGTCCCCGCATTTATATTAAAAACTCACACACAAATGAAAATGGAAAAACTGCCAATACCTGATTTCTGTCCCCTATTTTCCACTTGCAATCATATACTTAGGTACCTTTTGACCCCATGGAAAAAAAATATCTAGCGTTCAGAACTACCAATAACAGGAAGAAGAGATTTTTTTTTTTTTTTTAAAGAATGCAATGTTTCCCATCATAGTGGATTCTTAAGCACGTTCTCCGCGTATGCAGCGTGCTAGCTGGATGTCTTTTGGCATAATTGTTACACGTTTGGCATGGAGAGCACACAGGCTGGTGTCTTCAAAAAGGCCAACCAGATAGGCCTCACTTGCCTCCTGCAAAGCACCAATAGCTGCACTGTGGAAGCGCAGATCTGTTCTGAAGTCCTGAGCAATTTCCCGCACCAGACGCTGGAAGGGAAGTTTGCCAATCAGAAGTTCAGTGGACTTCTGATAACGTCTAATTTCACGGAGTGCCACAGTACCAGGCCTGTAACGTTGAGGTTTCTTCACCCCTCCAGTAGAGGGCGCACTCTTGCAAGCGGCTTTTGTAGCGAGTTGCTTCCTCGGTGCTTGACCACCGGTCGATTTGCGGGCAGTCTGCTTTGTACGAGCCATGGTATAGAGACCTCCTTACTTACCCCCCTTCTCCTTCGGCTGGAGCTCGGCGAGCTAGAGGCGGCGCTGGCGTTGGAGACAGACGGCGGCGCGGCGGCGGCTGCGAACACTGTTATTCCGTTTTGATTTCAAGGTTTTGGATCATTTTCACTATCATTACTTGGAATTCTTTCTCAGCTAGATTCCCTATCTCTTCCTCTTTTGTTTGGTTTGGTGGGCATTTCTCCTGTTCCTTTTCCTGCTGGGTATTCCTCTGTCTCTTCATCTTGGTTATATTGCTGCGTTTGGGGTGGCCTTTCTATAGTCTGTGAATTTGTGGAGTTCTCTTTATTATGGAGTTTCCTCACTATGGGTGGGATTGTATCCGTGGTTTGTCAAGGTTTTTTGGTTAGGGAAGCTTGTGTCAGAGTTCTGGTGGGTGGAGCTGGATTCTTCTCTCTGGAGTGCCAGTAATGAGTTATGAGACGTCTATGGTTTTGGAGTAACTTGAGCTGCCTGTATATTGAAGCTCAGGGGTGTGTTCCTGTGTTGCTGGAGAATTTGCGTGGTATGTCTTGCTCTGGAACTTGTTGGCCCTTGGGTGGTGCTTGGTTTCTGTGTAGGTATGAAGGTGTTTGATGAGCTCCTATCGATTAATGTTCCCTGGATTCAGTTCTCTGATGTTCTCAGGATTTGGACTTAAGCCTCCTGCTTCTGGCTTTCAGTTTTATTTTTACAGTGGCCTCAAGACTTCTCCATCTATACAGCACTGATGATAAAACATTTAGGTTAAATATGAAAAGTTTCCCCACATTGAGGGACACCCAGAGAGGTTCACTGAGTTACATGGAGAAGAGAAGAGGGAGGGGGTAGTTAGAGGTGACTGGAATGAGATGAGGTGGGATCAAAAGAGGAGAGAGCAAGCTAGCCAGTAATCACTTCCCTATGGTTGCTCCACAATCTGGGCTGCTCAGAGATGTTCACGGAGTTATACAGGGAAGAGGAGAGAGAGGGAGGAAGTAGACAGAGGTGGCCAGGAGGGTAAAAGAGGGAAATGAAAAGGAGAGAGAGACAGATCCGGCCAGTTACCAGTTCCTTAAGTGTTCTCCACCATCTGGAACACACAGAGATTCCCAGAGTTGGGTAGAGAAGAGAAGGGGGAGGGAGGAGACAGAGGCCTCCTGGTGGAGAAAAAGGAGAGTCCAAAGGAGGAGAGATGGTCAAGCCAGTAGTCTTGCTCTCAGGTAAAATTGGGTACTGAAGATTGGGTTTTTAAATGTACAAAATTGACAACAAATACCAAAAAGCAAAGATTAAAAATCTGGGGTAGAGATTGGATTTTCAAAAATACAATATTAAAGAAAAGAAGAAGAAGAAGAAGAAGAAGAAGAAGAAGAGGAAAGAGGCCACAAGAATAACTAAAACCCAACAACAACCACAAAAAAAATATATACAGCGTTTGCTTTAAAAATAGGGTCTTGTTTTTTTTGGAAAGTAATATTAGGTTATAAAAACTGAAATTAAAGGAGAAATAGAGGACTTAAAATTTTTTAAAGTTAAAAAAAAGAAGAAAAAGAAAAGAAGAAAAAACAATCAAACAACATGAACAAAAAAGAAAAAAGAGAATGGTCGTAAAAAAGGTAAAGATATATCTGGGACTTCCTCTGGTGTTGTGGGCAGTGTGGGGTCCCGTCCAAGGCGGTTCCTCTGTTTAGCTTCTTCTGTTTGCTGGTCTCTTCAGTGTCTGATTTCCACCCTGACACAAGGGGGCGGTGGTGGACACTTTGTTGTTGTTGTTGTTAGGCTCACTTGTTGAGTCGCGCTGTGGGGAGGGAGGGATGCTGCACACAAATAAGACTGGCGTGTGATCGCAGTGTCTCAGCCCCGCTGGGCCTGCCCCTGCACACGGCGCACACCGCTCAGGCTCTGCGTTGCTCCGCCGGGAACCGTCTGAGGCTGGCCCAAGGCTGCGTGCGCCTCCCTGGTCTAAGCCGCTCAGGCTCGGCTCTCAGGTAGCCCTCAGAGGCGCAGATTTGGTTGGGCCTGCGTTTTGTGCCCTTCCCAGGACCGAGCAGCTCAGGCGCTTGGCGAGCGCGGTCCCTGCGACTCATCGCCTTTCCCGGCCCTGATGCTCAGTGTTCTGGGTGGACCGCCGGTGCCCCTTCTCAGGCAGATGGTGACCGTCCAGAACCCCAAGAAGGCTTAGCTAGCAAAGAAGCCTGCTTGCAGTTTGGTAGATAATGTCTCTCTGGGGCTGTGATTGTCCCCTTGCAGCCCTTACGGCTCTGGCTGCCTGTCACCAGAGGGGGATGGTCTGCAGCCGGCTGTTTCTGTTCCGTCCTTTGTTCTGTGCGCGGTCCTGGTGGCGTCTTATCTTAGAGCTTTTCGCGTGGTGGCTATCCCACACTCTGGTTTGCTAGCCCAAGTTAGTTTGCTCTGGTTATGTTCGCGGCATTCCGGCCCGATTCTTAAAAAGCACTTCAAGCCCGCGCCTCCCTGCCCAGCCCCCACTAGCTAGTGGTGGATGCAGGCGTCTGCGCTGCGTCTCCGCTGCGGAAGTTACCGTTGGGCTCGTAATCTGTTGGTTTTAATTATTTATTGATTTTTCTTCCTAGTTATGTGACCCTCTGTGCTTCCACGGCTCGTCACAGACTCGGCAGCGGGCTCCCCGTCCTATTCCTCCGCCATTTTAGAACCGCCCCATGGTCATAACTTTTCTTCCAAGGAGGAAGCGTCTTTTTATTTCATGGATGCAGTCACCATCTGCAGTGGGTTTGGAGCCCCCAGAATAACGTCTCTCCCTGCTTCCCCTGTTTGCCCATCTATTTGCCATGAAGTGATGGGTCCAGATGCCATGACCTTAGTTTTCTGAATGTTGAGTTTTATGCCAACTTTGTCGCTCTCCTCTTTCACTTTCATCAAGAGGCTTTTTAGTTCTTCTTCACTTTCTGCCATAAGGGTGGTGTCATCTGCATACCTGTGGTTATCAATATTTCTTTCAGCAATCTTGATTCCAGCTTGTGCTTCATCCAGCCCAGCATTTCTCATGATGTCCTCTGTATAAGTTAAATAAGCAGGGTGACAATATACAGCCTTGATGGCCTCCTTTCCCTATTTGGAACCAGTATGTTCCATGTCCAGTTCTAAGTGTTGCTTTCTGACCTTCATACAGATTTCTCATGGGACAGGACAGGTGGTCTGGTATTCCCATCTCTTTCAGAATTTTCCAGTTTATTGTGACCCACACAGTTAAAGGCTTTGGCATAGTCAATAAAGCAGAAATAGATTTTTTTTTTTCTGGAACTCTCTTGCTTTTTTGATGATCCAGCAGATGTTGGCAATTTGATCTCTGGCCCTCTGCCTTTTCTAAAACCAACTTGAAGATCTGGAAAATCTCGGTTCACGTATTGTTCAAGCCTACTTGGAGAATTTTGAGCGTTACTTTGCCAGCATTTGAGATGAATGCAGTCGTGTGGTAGTTTGAGCGTTCTTCGGCATTCTTTGACATTCTTTGCCTTTCTTGGGGACTGGAATGAAAACTGAGTTTTCCAGTCCTGTGGCCCCTGCTGAATTTTCCAAATTTGCTGTCAAATGAGTGCAAACTTTCACAGCACCATCTTTTAGGATTTGAAATAGCTCAGCTGGAATTCCATCACCTCCACTAGCTTTGTTCCTAGTGATGCCTCCTAAGGCCCGCTTGACTTCCCTTTCCAGGATGTCCGGCTCTAGATGAGTGATTACACCATCGTGATTATCTGGGTCGTGAAGACCTTTCTTGTACAGTTCTTTGTATTCTTGCACCTCTTCTTAATATCTTTTGCTTCTTAATATCATTTCTGTCCTTCTTGAGCCCATCTTTGCATGGAATGTTCCCTTGGTATTGCTAATTTTCTTGAACTGATCTCTAGTCTTTCCCATTCTACTGGTTTCCTCTAATTCTTTGCATTGATCGCTGAGGAAAGCTTTCTTCTCTCTCCTTGCTATTCCTTGAAACTCTGCCTTCGAATGGGGATATCTTCCCATTTCTCCTTTGCTTTGGCATCTCTTCTTTTCACAGCTGTTTGTAAGGCCTCCTCAGACAGCCATTTTGCTTTCTTGCATTTATTTTTTCTTGGGGATGGTGTTGCTCCCTGTCCCCTTACAATGTCACAAATCTCAGTCTATAGTTCATCAGGTACTCTGTCTGTCAGATCTAGTCCCTTAAATCTATTTCTCACTTCCACTGTATAATCGTAGGGATTTAAGTCATGCCTGAATGGTATCCGGTCCCATCACTTTAGGGGAAATAGATGGGGAAACAGTGGAAACAGCGCCAGACTTTATAAATCTCCATAAATCTCCATTTTACCATCTGTATTTGGAACTGAACCAAGTTTCCAAGGCTACCTCCAATAACAAAAATTGAGATCTGAATCCCACTTTGAAAAATAGTATTTATATTTGAGACATCAATGTCAAGGTCACATGCCTGGAAGTACCAATCTTGCCTGAGAGAAACTTTGTGAGAAAGATATTTCCTATTTAAAGTTAGCTTGCAGCAATGGGTGCTTAGAGACACTAGCCTGTGCTTGAGGACTACACACGGGGTCGTTTTAAAGGGGGAAATTGTCATCTAAGGAGCACTAAAATGTGAAACTATGTCAGTAAAGTGAAGGTGAAGGAGACTGATTTACATGATTGGATGAAACATGAGGGGATGGACTTGGACTGCCCTCAAGTAGAAATATGCGTGTGTTGGATGATTTAAAGACAGTCCACATTGCAAATGTCCATAATGACCGTGAAATGATGGTGTATGTCTCATGATGCTAATAATAGCTAAAAAGAAGGTGAAGTAGCAAATGTGGAATCTGGATAACGAGGGTGTTTGACTACGCAGTATTGGGTCTCTCTGCACCAGCACCTGGAACACTGGACACTGCCGAATTCTACCTGTCTGTGCAGTTTCACCGAAAGAAGGAGAGTGAGTCTCTTCCTTCCACAAGTACAAAATCAACAAAAACTGCAGCAACTGAAACTCTCCTGTGTCTTCTCAGAACAGTCATACATTTCAAGATTCAGACTCACCAAGAAAATGGGGATGGGCCTCAGGGGTATGCTGAGATCCATTGAGGAGAAGAAACATAAACCAGAAATTATCCTTAAATCTTGAGTATTAAATGTGCATGTAAATATCCATCCTACTTCAACAGAAAATCAAAACTGCAAAACACATGTAGGATCCCTCAGTATGTCGAGTGTGACATAAAGGCCAGCAGTGAGACGTTAGGACACAGAGGAGGGTCTCTGGTGGGCTCCTGGGCAGGAAGAGGGAAGCACAGGCTCTCCAGGAATCCCCTCCAGCCCCGGGGCACCTGCTCCTGGGCTCAGCCCTGTGCTCGTGTGTCCCACAAGGCCCCTGGTTGTTGCCGGGCCCCCCCCGGGGGGTGGTTAGTGTCTGAGCTCACACTGACACCCCTCACTGTGTCTCTTGCACAGTAATACACAGCTGTGTCCACAGTGGTCACAGAGCTCAGCTGCAGGGAGAACTGGTTCTTGGACGTGTCCCTGGAGATGGAGGTGTGGCTCTTGATGGAGGGGCTGTTGTGGAGTGTCATCATTATAATATATGCTTCCCATCCACTCTAGCCCCTTCCCTGGGGCCTGGTGGATCCAGCTCCCACCATAACCGCATGATGGAGTAACCAGAGGCAGCACATGTGAGGGAGACGGTCTGTGAGGGCTTCAGGCAGGTCAGGGCCCGACTCCTGCACCTTCACCTGGGACAGGACACCCGGGGACAGGGAAGACTCAAACCCAGTCAGTCACCAGCTGGCACAATAATCCCCACAGATGCGTGTCTGATGCCCGAGGCCTCCCCCTTGGGGAACTGCCACCAGGCAGAGGAGAAGACCCCACAGCCCCATCTTCTACACAGCAGCTCTGCCTTCACTGAGGCCTCCATCCTGTGTGAGCAGAGAGGGCTGAGCTCCCACAGCCCAGGGTGGGTTTTACCCTGGAGCTTGAAGAGGCATGTGCACTGAGGAGCTCTTTCCTGTGAGTCCAGAGAGGCTGTGGTCACACTCACCCTGGTCACCGGGATCCCCATGGGCGCCTTCTGAATTTTCATGGTTGGCGAGCAAGGGTGGGAAAGCAGTGTGTCTACCAGAGGCTTGGAACCATCCCAGGGCAGGTCCCCCTTTCTGAGCCCAGAGTCTCTGTCCTGTTGGCCCCCTCCCCTGCCCCGTGCCCATGTCAGCTCAGCCCCTCGCCCTCTCAGTCCTTGGGTCTTTCCTCAGGGCTGAGCCCAGCACAGCTCCTGCTTCCTGTCCCTGTGCCAGTGACGTCACTGTGATGGAGAGAGGACACATGGTGGTGGGCTCCACGTTGACCCCACGGACAAATCCACCTGAGGACCTCTGTATCTCCCCTTATGAATGATCCAGACATAAGCTCAGAATGAGTGTGGACTTCAGAG
>NW_017217186.1:0-12707 GCF_001704415.2 Capra hircus | reverse complement strand
GAAAATTCTTGGCTCCTATGGGGACACACCCTGTGTGTTAACCTGCATATCGGACCTAGGGGCCACAGGGCGCCTGTTCCTCTCGGGGGGGACCCTGAAGTGGTGCGGCCCAGCAACAGCCTGCGGCCCAGCAACAGCCTGAACATCCATCCGATTGCTCTTTTCTTCCTTCTGATAGAGCTAGCTTTGCTTCTCGCTTTGGCATTTCGGAAGCCAGGGGAGCCCCACCGCTGTTGTCCTGGGGTCTATTGGAGTACCGGGTCTATTGGACCCCAGCATGGCACTCGACCCCCTCAGACACACTCCCGCAGCCTCCTTCCCCATGGGCAGGACTGTTCTGACCTAGGAATGTGTTCCCAAGGCTCAGAAAATGCAGGGAGACACACGGCCCTGACTCTGGAACTGAGGCCGTTGGAGCAGGCCTGGAGGTCTGACGTCTGAGACGCCAAACACTTGCTGCAAGATACAGGTGTGAAAACACACTCTCTGGGGCTGCCTTTCCTTCCTCCAAGGAAGAGAGCTTTTCCAGTCTCCTCCGTGCTGAGTCATACAAGGCTGCAAAGGTCTGGCTTAGAGGGCATTTCTCAGCGGCAATGGCCCCTGAGGCCCTGCACCCAGGGAGGGATCCTACCCTCCCAGGGGAAGTCAAAGCAACCTCCAAACAGCTGTTCTCTCATGTTTCCTCTGCAGGAGGGAGCTAGTGAGCCCAGGTCTGTCTGGAACGTTCTTGGATCCTGCGGGGAAATCATCCTGGGAGCCCACCTGGATACCAGTCGTAGGGGCTAAAATTCGCATTTTCCTTCCTTGGAGCCCTAACGCAGTACAGCCTAGCAACTGCTTGAAAATCCATCCTGTTGCTGTTTTCTTCCCTCTGACAGAGCGAGCTTTGCTCCCCATTTTGGGATTTCAGAAGCAAGGTGGTGGCCTGCAACTCCTTGCCTGGGGTCCATTGGAGGTGCAAGGTGCCCTCGACCAGGTGACCCCAGCATGACACCTGGCCCCCTCAGACACACTCCGCAGCTTCTTCCCAATGGGCAGGACTGCTCTCACCTAGGAATGTGTTTGCAAGGCCCAGGAAACTGCAGGGAGACACAAGACCCTGATTCTGGCATTGAGTCTGTTGGAACAGGCCTGCAGGTCTTCTGTCTAACAAGCCAAACACTTGCTGCAAGATACAGGCCTGAAAACACACTCTTGGGCTGCCTTTCCTTCCTCCAAGGAAGAGAGTTTTCTCAGACTCCTGTGGGCTGAGAGCCACACAGGGCTGAAAAGCACTTGCTGGGAGATTCTTTTTTTTCATTGGCCATGGCCCTGAGGCCTGTGGCTCAGGGAGGGCTCCCTCCCTCCCAGGGAAAGTCAAAGGAAGCTCCAAACGGCTGTTCAATCATGTTTCTGAGAGAGTCATTGCAAGGCAGGTTTCTAAGAAGTTCAAGGGGTCCCCAAGGAGAGAGGGGTCTAGAATTCTCAAGGAGGAAGAAAGGACAAACTGTTTTCCCCTCTACATTCCTTAGGATTATATAACAATCATGCATCCTTCTTGAGGACGGTCTCTGGAAAAAACCTCCTGGCTAATCCTGTTATCTTAAAATGTCAATTATGGGAGTAGGTCTAGTGAGTCTTTACAACCTCCAGACATTCTTTTGTTCGTTGTCATAACTTATTGGAGAGTATATAACTCCATTACCAACACTAGCAAGGGGGTACCCTTTCTGCCCCTTGTGATGTCTCTGTCAGAAGCTTTCTCTATCTCCTTTATCCTTTAATAAAACTCTATTGCACAAAAGCTCTGAGCAATCAAGCCTCGTCTTGGGCCCTGGATTGAATTCTTCTCCTCCATAAGCCAAGAATCCAGCATCTTTTCGTGGTTCAGCAACAATATTTCATTTCCTCTGCAGGAGAGAGCTAGTGAGCTTAGGTCTGTCTGGAACATTCTTGGATCCTGTGGGGAAAATATCCTGTGCACACATCTGGATACTGGGCCTAGAGGCCAAAATTTGCATTTCTTTCCCGGGGCCCTAACGTGGTGTGACTTAGCAACTGCTTGAAAATCCATCCCATTGCTGTTTTCCTCCTTCTGACAGAGCTAGCTTTGTTCCCTGCTTTGGGATATCTCAACCGAAGGCCGATCCATAGCTACTCGCCTGGGGCCCATTGGATGTGCAAGGTGCCCTCGACTAGGTGACCCTAGCATGGCACTCAGCCCGCTCAGACACACTCCCGAGGCTTCTTTCTCATGGGAAGCACTGCTCCAACCTAGGAATGTGTCTGCAATGCTTGGAAAGTGCAGTGAGACACACAGCCCTGACTCTGCAATTGAGGCCCTCAGAGCAAGCCTGCAGCTCTGATGTCTGAGAAGCAAAACACTTGCTGCAAAGAGAGGCCTGAAAACACACTCTCTGTGGATGACTTTCCTTCCTCTAAGGAAGATAGTTTTCCCAGTCTCCTGCTTCCTGAATGTCACACAGCTGGAATGCGCTTGCTTGGAGGTCGTGATTCAGTGGCAATGACCCCTGAGGCCCTTTGCCCCAGGGAGGGCTCCCACACTCACAGGCAAATCAAAGCAACTTCCAAGTGAGTCAGCTCTTCACATCAAATGGCCACAGTATTGGAGTTTCAGGTTCAGTATTAGTCCTTCCAATGTATATTCAGACCTGATTTCCTTTAGGATGGAGTGGTTGCGTCTCCTTGTAATCTAAGCGACCTACAAGCATCTTCTCCAACACCACAGTTCAAAAGCATCCAATTTTCAGCTGTCACTTTCTTTATAGTACATCTTTCATATCCATCCATGACATATGGAAAAACCATAGCCTTGACTGGATGGATCTTTGTTGGCAAAGCAACGTCTCGGCTTTTTAATATGCTGTCTAGTTTGGTCATCACTTTTCTTCCAAGTCATAAATATGTTTTAAGTTCATGAGGCAGCCATCACCTGCAGTGATTTCCAAGCCCCCAAAATAGTCTGCTGCTGTTTCCAATGTTTTCCCATCTATTTGCCATGAAGTGATGAGACTGGATGCAATGATTTTGAGTTTTTTAATGCTGAGCTTTAAGCTAACTTTTTCACTCTCTCTTTCACTTTCATCAGGAGACTCTTTAGTTCTTATACACTTTCTGCCATAAGGGTGGTGTCGTCTGCATATCTGAGATTCTTGATATTTCTCCCAGCAATCTGGATTCCAGCGTGTGCTTCCTCCAGCCCAGTGTTTCTCATGATGTACTCTGCATATAAGTTAAATAAGCAGGCTGACAATATACAGCCTTGACATATTCCTTTTCCTATTTAGAACCAGTCTGTTGTTCCATGTCCAGTTCGAACCTTTCTTCCTGACCTGCATACAGGTTTCTCAAGAGACAGGTCAGGTGGTCTGGTATTCCCATCTCTTTCAGAATTTTTCCCAGTTTATTGTGATCCACACAGTCAAAGGCTTTGGCATAGTCAATAAAGCAGAAATAGATGTCTTTTTTTTTGGAACTCTCTTGCTTTTTCAATGATCCAGTGGATGTTGGCAGTTTGATCTCTGGTTTCTCTGCATTTTTTTAAATCCCTCTTGAACATTTGGAAGTTCACAGTTCATGTGAACTTGGAGAATTTTGAGCATTACTTTACTAGTGTGTGAGATGAGTGCAATTGTGCAGCAGCTTGAATATTCTTTGTCATTGCCTTTCTTTGGGATTGGAATGAAAACTGACCTAATGACTAGGTGTTTTCAATTGCATATGCTGAAAGAACTGGCTGTGCAGTTTTGAAGAAAAAAAAATCATTTTAACCATTTTTAAGGCAAATTCACTTGAATCATAAAGTCACTTTTCTTTATGTAGTCATAGTTTCATGCCTAAATTATAGGCCAACTCATGCTCAAATGGACTCTGATGTCAGGGGCAGATCAACTAATAAAAAGCTTGGATTGTCCCTCTGGAGGAAAGTGAGATCTTGGTCCCACAAGAAGAATCTGAAGGGTTAAGGGAACTTGCAAGAGTGGGGAAAGCTTAGTCCATCCTACATGTACCAAAATCTTAAATAAGGCTTATTTACTTTACCGAAGTAAAAAAAACAGATGATGAAAACAATTATAAATCAATGAAAGGTAAAGAAATCATAGTCTGTTATCAAAAATTGCATTCTAAGAAAACTTTGTGCTCTTAACCTAGAGAGGAGACTAAATTCCATCTGGTACCAGCTTACCAGAAGACAAACAAACAAACAAACAAATTATCGGTAAGCTTAAAAAAAGTATATTCCATATATCTTGAAGTAGCAGTATTTCTGCAAAGGCATCAGTGTGAAACCATAGAGGACATGGTTAAAACCTGATTAAATAGAAATTGACAATGTAATCTGGTCACTGCTGCGACTTGAAATGCTTTAATATGATAACTGGAATTATAACTGACAGCATTTGACCAGGACATATCAGATTTTCACGGATGTCACATAATTTCTAGGATATCTATATTAGGAACTGAAGGAATCTTTGAACCTAGGAAAGAAAACAACAGTCTCAAAGGCCCTTGCTGAATCATCTATCAGCAAGGAATGTCTTTGCAAGGATCGCAAAGTGAAGGGAAAATACACCGACCTGCCTCTGCAACTTCGGTCCTCTGAGCAGATCTGGAGGTCTCCCTTTGTATAAGCTAACCTGTTCCTTCCAAATGGAGGTTTGCAACACAAAACAAGTGGCCGCCTATTCTTCCCCGAAGGAGGCTCTCTTTCCCCACATCCTGCGAACTCCCTTTCCCAGCCTCCTGGAAAAGCGCTTCTTGCAGTTCCTTTCAGAAAATCCTATGGACGGAGAAGCCTGGTAGGCTGCAGTCCGTGGGGTCGCTGAGGGTCGACACGACTGAGCGACTGCACTTTCATTTTCACTTTCATGCATTGGAGAAGGCAATGGCAACCCACTTACTGTTCTTGCCTGGAGAATCCCAGGGACGGGGGAGCCTAGTGGGCTACCGTCTATGGCGTCGCACAGAGTCGAACACGACTGAAGCAACTTAACAGCAGCAGCAGCAGCAGTTCCTTTCTTAGGGGCAGTTATCCCTGAGATTGGGACCTGGAAAGGCAGAGCCACCTCCACACACACGTCTTTTTTGTCCCTTTCCTCTGGAGGAGAGCTCTAGTGAGCCTAGGTCTGTCAGGAAAATTCTTGGCTTTGACAGGATCACACCCGGTGTGTGAACCTGCATACCTGACCTAGGGGCCACAGGGCACCTGTTTTGCTCGAGTGGGTCCTGGAGGGGTGCAGCATAGCAAGAGCTTAAAAATCCATCCAATTTGTCTTTTTTTTTTTTACCTCAGAGAGAACGAGTTTGCTCCACCTCCACCCTTTGGCAGTGTGGAGGGAAGAGGGTACCACCCTCTCCCAAAGGGGACATAGGGCCTACCAGGAGAGAAAGGCCCCTTGAGGAGCTGAGCCCAGGTAGGCAGCCAGTGATGTCAAGCACACTCCCGCTGCTTGCTTCTTCATGGGCACTCCCACGATCTGCTAGGAATGTCTTTGCAAGGATCTCAAAGGGAAGGGAAGATACATGGCCCTGTCTCTGGAACTTCAGTCCTCTGAGCAGATCTGGAGGTCTTGAGTGTATAAGCAAACCTGTTCCTTCCAAATAGAGGCTTGCAAACACACCCCCGGTGGTTGCCTCTTCTTCCCCGAAGAAGTCTTTCTTTCCCCACATGCTGCGAACTCCCTGTCCCAACCTCCAAGAATAGCGCTTCTTGCCATTCCTTTCTTAGAGGCAGTTATCTCTGAGCTGGGGCCGTAGGGAGTAGCCCCACACTCACAGGGAAAGGCAAAGACTCCTCCATACATCTCCTCTATCCCCTTTGCTCCGGAGGAGAGCTCTAGTGAGCCTAGGTCTTTCAGGAAAATTCTTGGCTTGGACAGGATCTCACCCTGTTTGTGAACCTGCATACCCAACCAGGGGCCACAGAGCACCTGTTTCAGTAAAGTGGGCCCTGAAAGGGTGCAGCCTAGCAAGAGCTTGAAAATCCATTCAATTGCTGTTTTTGTACCTCTGACAGAGCGAGCTTGGCTCCACCCTTTGGCAGTGAGGAGAAAAGAGGCATGACACCTCCCCAAGGGGACATGGGGCCTACTTCGAGAGGAAAGGCCCCTTGTGGAGATGAGGCCAGGAAGGCACACAGTCGTGTCAAACACACTCCCACTGCTTGCTTCTTCAGGGGCACTCCCGCTATCAGCTAGGAATGTCTTTGCAATGATCACAAAGGGAAGGGGAGATACAGGGCCCTGCTTCTGGACCTCCGGTGCTCTGAGCAAATCTCGAGGTCTCCCGTTGTTGGTCAAGGTCAAGGTCAAGTTCAAGTTCAAGGTCAAGTTGAAGTTCAAGTTCAAGTTCAAGTTCATGGTAAAGGTCAAGTTCAAGTTCAGGTTCAAGGTCAAGGTCAAGTTCAAGATCAAGTTCAAGTTCAAGGTCAAGGTCAACTTCAAGGTCAAGGTCAAGGTCAAGTTCAGGGTCAAGTTCAAGGTTAAGGTTAAGTTCTAAGTCAAGTTCAAGGTCAAGGTCAAGGTCAAGTTCAAATTCAAGGGCAAGGCAAGGCCCAGCCCAAGGCCAAGGCAAGGGCAAGGGCAACGCCAAGGGCAAGGCCAAGGCCCAGGCCAAGGCAAAGGCCAAGGCCACCAAGCGAAGCCCAAACCCCGTAACGCCTGACAAAAGGCAGAAGCCCACTAGGCCCCTGCGCAGAGGAAGCCACTAAAGGCAGCAAGGCCACAGAGCTCCCCGACTCCCATTCCCACAGGAAGATATGAGGATAAAGGGCCCTCATCCCAGCACAGCACCTGCTCCCACCACCACCAACCCCGGCCCCCGCCCCCCCGCAGCACTCCCCCTGAAACAACACTGTCTTCCCCAGAAAAGAGAACGGAGAAGCCATGCGTGTGCCAAAGGAGCAAGATGAACGAACGATGCCAGGCCCTCCGAATTTGGGCACACCTGACGCCTCGGAACCCCGGGCCTGGCCGATGGGTCCCCGCCGTTCTCGGGTGGGAGGGGGGTCAACACGTTGGCCGAGAGCCCTTGCCCAGGCCACCTGCAAATCCCCTGAGATGTGATCCGACCACAGGGACCGAGGGCAAACGTACTGCTTGAGGTGCAGGAGGAGCCGGACGAAGCCATGGTGGGAGAGGCACACGGGCATGCTGCAGACTGCTGGCCGAGTGGGTGGGGGACCCAGCAGCTCAGGACTCTGGAAAGCGGGAGGCGGCTCCGCCCCCATTGACGTCAATAAGGTTTGGGTGGGTAGATGGAGGGGGCCGCCCCTGGCCTCTTTCCAAGCAGAGACCCTGGACGGAGTCCCGTGGAGTGAGTGGGCTTTTCCCGGGCACGGCTGTGCCCCGGACCGCCAAGATCCCCGTTGGGGTGGGCGGGCAGTTCGGGGGCTTTGGTTTGTGGCCCTCCCTCTCAGCGGGGGGTGGGATCAATCCCGGGTGGATCAATCAGGGGCCTCAGCAGTGCCAAGGGAGCTCACCGCCCAGGAAACGCCCCTAGGTCCCTTTGAATTGGCCACCAACGCCCCCTTTCCCAGCCTGCCTTGCTCTGGGATTTCCCGCCTTTTCACATTCCACAGGTCCCTGGGCCTCGACTGTCCCCCTCTGGCTCCTCTGAGGCATTCTGGGACACCAGACGCTCTCTCCAGCGCCTCCACCTAGATCCCTCGCTGTCCTCGCCTCTGTTTCCCCCCTGCCCCCTCCCCAACTCCTCCGTGGGCTCTTGGCGTCCATTCCCTACAGCAGTCCCAGAGTGCCACCCCCGAGGGCTTTGAGTTGCCTGGAGCCCAAGGCTCCGGACAGAGACCTGAGGGGCCAGCGTCTGGACTGGCAGCTAATGCCATTTGGGGCTTTTCTCACGTGGAGCCTGAGGCCCGAATATCCACGGGCAACCCCCCAGCGCGAGTGCCCGGGAGATACCCGACCAAGGGGACAGTGTACCCCCTACTGTGGGGAAGGAGGTTCCTGTTTTCCCTGCACTAGGTTCGACTTTCACGCCGAGGATCGATCACACCATGTTGGCAAGTGGAATAGCCCTGAGAGAAAGCCTCATGGGAAGACTCGAGGGAAAGCCACAGATCCCTTGATCCACGGGACGGGAAGCGAGACACTGCTGCTACCGCTCCAGGAGGAAAGCGCACGTGCATGACCCCACTCGAGCCGAGGACTGACGCCACTTGGGAGACTCCAGAAGTACGCCAAGATAAATGTCAGCACTGGAGAGCAATCCTCAGGTTCCGGTCCCGACTCCACACAAGGACTTAGGCCCCGGCATCGACAGGAGAGGAATCCTGAGAGGGCCCCTAGCACCTCGCATGGGGACTGGCCTTTCCTGAGGTCACCAGAGCGGGTCCCTGAGGTCTCTGTCGAAACTCGAGAGCACCTGCCGCAACTGGAGAAAATCCAGGAGGTTCTCCCCTCCAGGCGAGATGAGGCCCATTTCCGCTCAGGCGTCTCGAGGCTAATCACAACTAACCTCTGGAACTTCCAAAGGGTCCTTCACACCCTTGCTGCAAGTCAAGAAGTTCTCCGACATACCCATCTCCACTCGAGAGGAAGGACGAGGGTCCCGCCCACATCCAGAGGAGCCCCGTTTCTGCCTCCTAGCTCGAGAGGAGGGATCCTTTTCCTGCGTGGTCGGTCAAGTATTCCCGGCGTTCCGGTTGCATCTCAAGAGGAGGCGCTCTCCACAGGAAAGGCGAGAGGAACTCCAGGGTCGTGCCACCATTCCCAGAGTCCCAAAGATGTCTCAGTTAATTCCAATGAAAACTGTTTTCCCTGCACTGCCTCGACTTTCCAAGCCGAGGATCGACTCACACCACGCTGGTACGTGGGACAGCCCTGTGGGAAAGCCTCGTGGGAAAGCCTCTTGGGAAAGCCTCGGAGAGAAAGCCACAGATTCCTTGATCCACGCGAAGGGAAATGTGACACTGCTGCTACAGCTCGGGAGGAAAGTGCACGTGCATGCCCCCACTCGAGACGAGGACTGACACCCCTGGGGAGACTCCAGAAGTACCCCAAGATCCATGTCAGCACTGGAGAGGAATCCTCATGTTCCGGAAACGAATCCACACAAGGTCTTAGGAACCGCCTTCGACAGGAGAGGAATCCTGAGAGGCCCCGAGCAACTCGCATGGGGTCTGGCCTTTCCTGAGGCCACCAGAGCGGGTCCCTGAGGTCCCCGACGTCAGTCGAGAGCACCTGCCGCAACTCGAGAAAATCCAGGAGGTTCTCCCCTCCAGGCGAGATGAGGCCCATTTCCGCTGAGGCGTCTGGAGGCTAATCACACCTAACCTCTGGAACTTCCAAAGGGTCCTTCACCTCCTTGCTGCAACTTAAGAAGTTCCCCGACATACCCGTCTCCACTCGAGAGGAAGCACGGGAGTCCCGCCCACATCCAGAGGAGCCCCATGTCCGCCTCCTAGCTCGAGAGGAGGGATCCTTTCCCTGCGTGGTCGGAAAGAATTCCCGGCCTTCCCGTCGCAATTCAAGAGGAGGCGCTCTCCACAGAAAAGCGAGAGGAACTCCAGGGTCGTGCCACCATTCCCAGAATCCCCCAGATGTCTCATTCCATTCCAGGGAAACCTGTTTTCCCTGCACTGCCTCGACTTTCAAGCCGAGGATCGACTCACACCACGGTGGCACGTGGGACAGCCCTGTGGGAAAAAGCCTCGTGGGAAAGCCTTGAGGGAAATCCACAGATCCCTTGATCCACTCGACAGGAAGAATCAAACTGCTGCTACAGCTCGGGAGGAAAGCGCACGTGCATGCCCCCACTCGAGACGAGTACTGACTCCCCTGGGGAGACACCAGAAGTACCCCAAGATCCATGTCAGCACTTGAGAGGAATCCTCAGGTTCCGGCAGCGACTCCTCACAAGGTCTTAGGCCCCGACATTGACAGGAGAGGAATCCCGAGAGGCCCCCGAGCAACTCGCATGGGCAAGAGACCTTTCCTGAGGCCACCAGAGCGGGTCCCTGAGGTCCCCGTCGTAAGTCGAGAGCACCTGCCGCAACTCGAGAAAATCCAGGAGGTTCTCCCCTCCAGGCGAGATGAGGCCCATTTCCGCTGAGGCGTCTCGAGGCTAATCACACCTAAGCTCTGGAACTTTCAAGGGTCCTTCACACCCTTGCTGCAACTCAAGAAGTTCCCCCACATACCGTCTCCACTCCAGAGGAAGCACGAGAGTCCCGCCCACATCCAGAGGAGCACCGTTTCCGCCTCCTAGCTTGAGAGGAGGGATCCTTTCCCTGCGTGATCGGGAAAAATTTCCCGGGCGTTCCGTCGCATCCCAAGAGGAGGCGCTCTCCACAGGAAAGGCGAGAGGAATTCCAGGGTCGTGACACCATTGCCAGAGTCCCACAGATGTCTCCGTGCATTCAAGGGAAACCTGTTTTCCCTACACTGCCTCGGCTTTCAAGCCGAGGATCGACTCACACCACGGTAGCACGTGGGACAGCGCTGTGGGAAAGCCTCGTGGGAAAGCCTCTTGGGAAAGCCTCGTGGGAAAGCCTCGAGGGAAAGCCCACAGATCCCTTGATCCACGCGAAGGGAAGCGTGACACTGCTCCTACAGCTCGGCAGGAAAGCCCAAGTGCATGCCCCCAATCTGACGAGGACTGACTCCCCTGGGGAGACTCTAGAAGTACCCCTAGATCCATGTCAGCACTGGAGAGGAATCCTCAGATTCGGCAACGACTCCACACAAGGACTTAGGCCCGGCATCAACGGGAGAGGAATCCTAAGAGGCCCCGAGCAACTCGCATGGGGACTGGCCTTCCCTGAGGCCACCAGAGCGGGTCCCTGTGGTCCCCGTCCTACGTGGAAAGCACCTGCCGCAACTCGAGAAAATCCAGGAGGTTCTCCCCTCCAGTCGAGATGAGGCCCATTTCCGCTGAGGCGTCTCGAGGCTAATCACACCTAACCTCTGGAACTTCCAAAGGGTACTTCACACCCTTACTGCAACTCAAGAAGTTCCCCGACATACCCGTCTTCACTCGAGAGGAAACACGAGAGTCCCGCCCACATCCAGAGGAGCCCCGTTTCCGCCTCATAGCTCGAGAGGATTGATTCTCTCCCTGTGTCGTCGGGAAAGGATTCCTGGCATTCCGCGCATCTGAACAGGAGGCGTCTCCACAGGAAAGGCGAGAGGAAATCCAGGGTCGTGCCACCATTCCCAGAGTCCCCCAGATGTCTCAGTCCTCTGCATGGAAACCTGTTTTCCCTGCACTGCCTCCACTTTCAAGCCGAGGATCGACTCACACCACGGTGGCACGTGGGACAGCCTTGTGGGAAAGCCTCGTGGGAAAGCCTCGAGGCAAAGCCAAAGATCCCTTGATCCACGCGAAGGGAAGCGCGACACTGCTGCTACAGCTCGGGAGGAATGCACACGTGCATGCCCCACTCGGGACGAGGACTGACTCCCCTGGGATTCTCCAGAATACACCAAGATCCATGTCAGTACTGGAGAGGAATCCTCAAGTTCCGCACCGACTCCACACAAGATCTTAAGCCCCGGCATCGACGGGAGAGAATCCCGAGAGGCCCCCAAGCAACTCGCATGGGACTGGCCTTTCCTGAGGCCACCAGAGCGGGTCCCTGAGGTCGCCGTCGTAAGTCGACAGCACCTACCGCATCTCGATAAAATCCAGGAGGTTCTCCCTCCAGGCGAGATGAGTCCCATTTGTGCTGAGGCGTCTCGAGGCTAATCAGACCAAACCTCTGGAACTTCCAAAGGGTCCTTCAACCTTTCTGCAACTCAAGAAGTTCCCAACATACCCGTCTCCACTCGAGAGGAAGCACGAGAGTCCCGCCCACATCCAGAGGAGCCCGTTTCCGCCTCCTAGCTCGAGAGGAGGGATCCTTTCCCTGCGTGGTCGGGAAAGAATTCCCGGCGTTCCGTCGCATCTCAAGAGGAGGCGCTCTCCACAGGAAAGGCGAGAGGAACTCCAGGGTCGTGCCACCATTCCAGAGTCCCCCAGATGTCTCAGTCCTTCCAGGGAAACCTGTTTTCCCTGCACTGCCTCGACTTTTCAAGCCGAGGATCGACTCACACCACGGTGGCACGTGGGACAGCCCTGTGGGAAAGCCTCGTGGGAAAGCCTCGGGGAAAGCAAACCACAGATCCTTGATCCACCGAAGGAAGAAACACTGCTGCTACAGCTCGGGAGGAAAGCGCACGTGCATGCCCCCACTCGGACGAGGACTGACTCCCCTGGGGAGACTCCAGAAGTACCCCAAGATCCATGTCAGCACTGGAGAGGAATCCTCAGGTTCCGGCACGACTCCACAAGGTCTTAGGCCCGGCATCGACGGAGAGGAATCCCGAGAGGCCCCGAGCAACTCGCATGGGGGCCTTTCCTGAGCCACCAGAGCGGGTCCCTGAGGTCCCGTCGTAAGTCGAGAGCACCTGCCGCAACTCGAGAAAATCCAGGAGGTTCTCCCCTCCAGAGATGAGGCCCATTTCCGCTGAGGCGTCTCGAGGCTAATCACACCTAACCTCTGGAACTTCCAAAGGGTCCTTCACACCTTGCTGCAACTCAAGAAGTTCCCCGACATACCGTCTCCACTCGAGAGGAAGCACGAGAGTCCGCCCACATCCAGAGGAGCCCCGTTTCCGCCTCCTAGCTCGAGAGGAGGGATCCTTTCCCTGCGTGGTCGGGAAAGAATTCCCGGCGTTCCCGTCGCATCTCAAGAGGAGGCGCTC